>NC_134398.1:56773534-57073534 GCF_050003625.1 Haematobia irritans
GAAATTCAGTTCGATTCTTGTTACCCAAAATATTGACATAATAACTTGTCTCACACAATACAATATAATGTCTTATGCTAATTGTACAACATATCGCACTATCTTCTACCGTTAGAATTAACATTGGTTTATATGAAAATAAAATGTGAACTTATAGTGAACATTATACATTTTGAAAATATATATTTATTTATATATAATTTATATGCTGCTTTTTTTTATTTTTAATTTATTTTGTGTACATATATATGAATAGGCTTGCAATCGAATTATTCTCCTTTTTTATGATTTCTTTAAAACCGCAACAGGGCGAGTAAATCGATCAACCCTGGTTGTTGATGGACTCGAAAAGCGTTTTGTCAAAAAAAAAAAAAAACAAAAAAAACAAAACAACATTAGTTCTTTTCATTTCATTTCGAGTTTTTTTTTTTTTTTTTTTTTTTTTTTTTGCATAATTTTTTATTATTTTGATTACCCATCAAAGATAAATATTTCTTTCTTTCACTGGTTTAAGACTGGGTTTAGTCCGCGCTCTAACGTGGGGCAAGAGCCCACTTTCTCATGCTCTATCTTCACTAGATTCTAATATTTTGGGCATGGTATACCCCTACAGATTTTCCGGTGCTGTCACCCAATTCATATAAGGAATTTCCAATTTCTTTCAAGACAATCGATTTTAAGTATTTCGGCGCTAATTTGGAACTATAATTTTTAGTTGCATCACTCAACTTAAAATTTTTCCTATATACACATTGGCCTACTTTATAACGTATTTCTCTTGATCTAGTATCATATATTTTCTTGCCTTTTTCATATGTCCTTTTCAAACTTGCAACCATCTTCTCGCGCAGTAGTTGCAGTCGTAAGTCCTTTGACATAACTTCTGTCTGTGGCTCATTAATGCTGTCAAGTTTACGCAATATTTCGTATGAATCCCCATGTTGTACCATCGATTGACCAAAAACGGCTCTATAAGGTTCCATTCGAATTGCCTCATGATAAGCACTTCTGAGGGCAAATGCAGCCTTGGTTATGTGTTCGTCCCAGTTTCGCTGATCAGAATCACTTATGTAAGATCTAATTATCGAAAGCATAGATCTGTTAACTCTTTCTGAGGAGTTAACTTGCGGCGCGTACACGGCCGTCCGCATATGTGTTACTCCACATTTCTTTAACAAATCCGAAAACGTTTCCGAAATAAATTGTCGTCCATTATCGGACACAATTTCTTCTGGGATTCCAAATATATGGAATATATCATTTTCTAAATATTTAACCACCTCGGCTGCCGTTGCATTTCTCATTGGTTTCAAAAAGACGAATTTTGAAAAATGGTCTAAGACCACGAAAACGTAACTATTACCCTGTCTAGACCGTGGGTATGGACCACAAAAATCGATAAACAACCTTTGGAACACTCGTTCCGAAACAATTTGGTCTCCCATAGGCGGTCTTGTTATTCGGTTGGTGGCCTTGGAACATTTGCAAATCTCACATTTTGATATGAAAGAAGTCACATCGGAAATCATGTTCGGCCAAAAATATTTCGCACGCAGTCTTTGAATGGTTTTTCCAATTCCACCATGTCCAGCCATTGGAGAATTATGGTGGCTTTTAATCAAATCTTCCCGAAGGCCAGTTGGGACCCATATCCTCCATACATCATCCCGACTGTCCCCATCTCTAAACTTGGTTCTCTTTAGCACAATACCATTTTGGATTGCAAAATCTGGAAGGCTTCCTCTGTTATCCTCTATATCTCTTACCAGTTTTAAATATTCTACATCCGAAAATGAAGGATCCTTGAAATCCACTTCTATGCCATTGAACGCCATGGTCACCTCATCCACATACATCCGGCTTAATGCATCTGGGACAATATTTTGTGCCCCTTTTCTATGCTCTATGCGGAAGTCGAATGCCTGTAGCTTGAGGCTCCATCTGGCTAATCGCCCAGATAGGTCTTTTTGCGACATGAGCCATTTAAGGCTCATGTGATCCGTAATTATGGTAAATGCCACACCATCTAAGTAGGGACGGAATTTCTGCACGCTTACTACTGCCGCTAGACATTCCAACTCGGTGACCGTGTACTTCTTTTGGGCAGAATTGAGCTTTTGCGACATATACGCGATTGGTCGCTCCTGCCCTTGGTCATCAAGTTGGAATAGGACACTGCCAATCCCTACAGTAGAAGCGTCGCATTGAAGAAAGAAGTGTTTTTCAAAATTCGGGTTCATAAGAACCTTAGGTGATGTTAATTGGGACTTTAAGTCCTCGAAAGCGCGAATCGCGTCAGATGACAAACGAAATTCTTTACCCTTTTTCAGGCAATCGGTCAATGATGAAGTGGTTGTGGCAAAGTTTGGTAAAAATCTCCTGTACCAACTGCACATACCCAGGAAACGGCGTAATTGTTTGGCTGAGGTTGGTAGAGGGAAATCTAGCATTGACTGAACCTTGGACGGGTCCGTCCGCAGCTCGCCTTGACCTACGACAAATCCGAGGTATTTTACTTCCTCTTGACAAAATTTGGATTTTTCTAAGTTGATCGTTAATCCAGCTTCAGCCAAACATCTCGCCACCTCCGCCAAATGATTCAGGTGGGAATCAAAGTCAGCCGAACACACCAGCAAATCGTCAATATATATAAATACATTTTCCCTAAGTCTTGATGGGATTATTCGGTCCATCAAGCGACACAGTCTCTGGCTGGCGTTGCATAGACCGAAAGGCATTACCTTGAAGTGGTACAACGGCCGGCCAGGGACTGTGAACGCTGTCTTTTCCCGCGATGCCTTCTGGAGAGGAATCTGCCAGAAGGCATCCTTTAAATCAAGACTTGTAATAAAATATGTGTCGTGAAGGCGACTCAAAATCCCTTCCACATGAGGGGCAGGATAAGCATCCTTTTTCGTACGCTCATTGACTTTTCGCAAATCTATACAAAGGCGGTCCTTTCCCGGCTTTTCTACAAGGACAATAGGTGAGCTCCAGGAGCTGTTACTCTCTTCGATCACGTCGAGAGCCAGCATCCTGTCGATTTCCTTATATGCCTTCTTAAGCTTTACCGGTGACATTAAATAATATTTCTGTTTTGTTGGGAGATCTTCATCATTAACCTCAATCGAATGTTCCATAATATGCGTCCTCCCTAAACCTAGCTTCGCATATGACGGGAATAAATCTATAATTTCGTTTAGTCTGTCTTCTTGATCTTTTGAAATCATGCAGTGAGGTTTTCTTTCTATAGAAAGTTCCTCAACCTGTGGAAATATGCCGAAGCGGTCCCAAAAATCGATACCTAAATATAATTTCTGTTGCAGACTGGGAATTAAATAAAATGTCATTTCGCTAGCCTGTCCTTTCCATGTCACGTTTGCCTTCACTTTTCCTACAACCGCCTGTACATTACCATTTGCCATCTTAACCTCATCATCCAAAATTTTAACTTTCAATCCTAGTTCCTGCGCTGTACACAACCCATCCTTTCCGAAACAGCTCACATTAGCACCACTGTCAAGCATACCTAATAATTCCTTACCTTCAACCGACACCCTTGCATACGGTCTATTGTCAAATGAGTCTCTAATTATCGTCCCCTCTAGAGCTTTTCTATCGATCTTCCTTTCCCTAACCTTCTTTCTTATTGTCTCTATCTTTCTAAAATTTCTACTTCTTGAATAATCCATTTTCGTGCCAAATATCTTGGCCCTTATTTCCTCGTAACGTTTCTGTCTCTCTTCTAAAGACAATCTACTATTCCCATTTGTATTTGAAATTTTACACCTTTCTTCATTATTCATAACAATTATTGGTTGGGTGACTGTTCGGGGACTACTTGTGTCTGACGACTCACCCCGACTTTGTCGCCACCGCTCATGTTTTCCGATCCACATTTCCCACATAGATATCGTTGGATGTTAGGCTGATTGCATTTGAAACACACTAGCTTATGGAAGTGCGAATTACAATTACATGAGGCTTTCAGGTCGCCTTTTGTGTCAAAGTTATTTTTTTGTAATGGCTTTTGATTGTAATTACCATTTTTGAAATTCGGTGATCTCTTATCAAATGCTTCCAGGCTGACAGATACCTGATCAGACGAATCATTATCGAAACATTCACAATGCACTTCTTCTACATTCTTTCTTCTAATTGCCTTATTTTCCGTATCAGCCAAATGCTTTTCCGCACGTCTACACTCCCTTCTCAAATCATCTAAACTCTCAATTCTGCAGCTAAATATTAGATTTTTAATTCTAGGCCTCAAATTTCTTCTTACAATACTCAACAGACTCTGCTCTGGAATTTTACATCTCATTGTGAAAGCCATACCCCTAATGACAGCGTAGAACTCATCAAAAGTCTCATTATAACCCTGCTTACGTTCATTCATAGCTGTTCTTATTTCCTCGTCGCAATCAGCTTGTCGAAATCGACCCAAGAATGCCTCCTTAAAATCATCAAAGTCATTGAACAAACTGCCATTATGTTCTTCCATATAGAGCCAAAACCATTCTTCTGCCTGACCATCTAACAACAAATGGAAACTCCCGTATAATTCCTCATCACTTATGCCGTAACGTTTTTGCAGCGTTTCTACCCTGAATAAGAATCTTTCGATTGGCATTGACTTGTGGCTACCATCATATTTGAGACCCCAATCTCGAACACTCTTTAATTTTTTCCTATCTTGGCTATGCAAAATTTGGTCACCATTGTGTGGAGTTCTACCCACATTCTCATCCAATATCCCTCTCTGTTGCGGTCTTTGAAATGCTCCAGAATTTGGTGCATTTGGGGTGACCTCAGCTCCATTATCTACTAACTCCAAAGATGATATTCTACCTGATATTATTTCCACGTCTTTTCTAATATCCTTGACAGCATTTCTTACAGCCTCTGCAGTTGCCCTATTCACGTCCATCTGGTATTGTACGAACATAGATTCAAAATGTTTTATAATGTCATGCATCTGAGTGCTTGAGATATTATGACCATCCGTCTTTTCTCCCGAAGGAGGTTGAGTGGAAACCATATTGCCTTCTCCCTGTTCTATTTCGCTAATCTCTTCCTCAATCGTCTTCCCGCTTCTGAGAGTCATTCCACCCCCTTCAGCCATCGCAATTATAGTAAAATTAACACCTTTTTTATGTTTTGTTTTGTGTTTTGTTTCTTTTCTTTCCTCTTCTCTAATCTTGTTTATTTTATTTTTATTTATATTTTCGTCTTTGTTTTTTCTTTGTTTTTTTTTTTTTTCTTTTTGTTTTGTCCACCAAAACGGTTTCTCGCTTTATTTGTTTTCTTTACTTAAATATGTATATATTCAGTTGTTAGCATCTACGATTATTTGTGTGCATGAAGTTTGCTTGTCGGTAAGATCTCTAGTCGTCCGTCCGTAAATTGTCGATTGAGTCAAATGTCATCGAATGTCATTCCGCAACATATGCCACATATTGAGGATATTAATTTAATTCCATCAAAGCTGGTCACTGTATACCGAAATAATTATATCCAGAACTCACAATAGAAAAACTACTTCCTGATTGGCATTACGTGAATATAATTCTGTACTAGTTTTTTTTTTTTTGGGACCTTTCCCCGTGGACACATTTAATCAAAATCACTGGGATCCTATGTTAAGATGTCTACTTAAAAGATCAAGATTATTGTTGTCGTCGAATGGAATGGAATTCTACAATTTCTAGAACTTTCTAAAACTAACCAACATCCAATGGTATGTTATTATAATTTTTTCTTTATTTCTTTATATTTATATATATATATAGCTCTAAATCGGTTGATTCCTATGCGATCGTTGGGCGCCAGGTCTGATTTCTGTGCTCCTGTCTTACTCGGGTACTTCTTCTATGGCACGGACTAACTCGCCGGAGGGTGGATTCTTGTAAGAAGGTTACACAGCGTCCCGCATTACACGAAATTTGTACCCGACCATATTGGTTATAATTCTATTGTGTTCTCATACGAAAGATAAAATTTCTATTCCAGCCTATTACACAAGTATGCTCTGTATTAGGTGTTATTTTACAGGCATATATCTTACCCTCCCATCCTGAGCTGCTCTGTGTTTTATTTTTATTTGCAGCTCCCAATTCTGTTTTGTTTTGTAAATTTACTTCATATCTACCTTGTCCGTCTGTGCCTTCTGTCCGTCCGACTAGCCCCCCTCATGCACACAATTTATTTCAATTCAATTCTCCATATTTATTTATTTTTCCACTTATTCATATTTCAATCCAACTATTACCTATCATTGTTAGTGTTGTTAATTCTCTCTCTTAAAAATATCACTCAATATAAACTAAACATGAGTACTTACATACGTATAAACATAACTTACATTATACCTATAAATGGGTTCCAAACCAGTTGCATCGAATGCTGGTGACGTCACAGAGATTATGTGTTCTCTTTAGCGATATTGCTGATGATCGTTGTCTGTTGTTTTTGTTGTTGCGTGATGGAGACTTCTACTGCTGTTGATGATTGGGCTATGATTTTTGTTGTTAGGTGTTGGAGACCTTTGTTGCTTTTGATGACTGACTCGTTTGTACTCTCGGGTTTGGGGACAAATGCATAGATGTTGTTGCACCCCCTTTTTGCACTCTTTACAATGATATATTCCCAATTGTTATTTTGTTTTGCTGTGGCCTTCTTTTGTGGAGGAAATAAGTCGAAAAATAATTTGTTGGAGGCAATATAAAACCTCGTGCCAAGCACTCGGGATTGTGGATTATATTCAAGACTTTCACTTTCAATCGATTATAGGCATGAGTCGCCAAGTAAAATCACAACGAGCTTACTAGCACCGCCAGATTTATTCTATCCACTTTTAAAAAGCAAAACTTTTCACAAGACCTGAGTGGCTTCTTTCATTTCTATTTTTGCGGGAATACTTTTTTTTTCCTGTCTTTTTAATGTATGACTTTACTTGTTCACGACCGGTCCGAAAAAGAAAAACATGGGAGTTCTTCACAGGAAGCTCGTGTCTCACTCACCACGCTACGATTATCGTTACCAGCAGTTTATCATCGAAATTCAGTTCGATTCTTGTTACCCAAAATATTGACATAATAACTTGTCTCACACAATACAATATAATGTCTTATGCTAATTGTACAACATATCGCACTATCTTCTACCGTTAGAATTAACATTGGTTTATATGAAAATAAAATGTGAACTTATAGTGAACATTATACATTTTGAAAATATATATTTATTTATATATAATTTATATGCTGCTTTTTTTTATTTTTAATTTATTTTGTGTACATATATATGAATAGGCTTGCAATCGAATTATTCTCCTTTTTTATGATTTCTTTAAAACCGCAACAAACTACCCATGAAGTTCTTTTAATTCAATTTTTTATAACTTGGTTTTTTCTTACTTTTTATGGGTAATTTTAACTTTTTTTGTTTTAAGTTGGTTAAAAACAGAGTGAGAATTTATAAAATGGTACAAATCTTTTAAATTTTGTCGAAAAAAATGCTAAACCTAATCCGAAAAAATTGTGATGTTTTGAAAATATTTGAGGTTAAACCTTTCCGACAATCGTTAGAATCCATTAAAAATTATAAAAAATTATAAAAATTATTTATTTTACAAAATATAGCAGAATTTTTTGATTTATATCCAAAACATTGCATTCGGATCACACCTAAAAAAGTGATGCAAATTCAGTGCAACGGCTGTTGAAATGGAGAGCTTCCGTCCTATGACAAGCCCATGTTAAATTCATCGCTTCTGCGTCAATTTTGCACCACTTCCGGATCCAAAAAGAACATTTTCACTACTTTTTTGGCGACACTTTTTTTGCTGGGTAGTAGTGCGAACAAATTGGTAAAATTCGACAAAACTATACATCAACGCAATAGAAAAAAAAATCTGACATCGTCTAGCTCTTCGCTTCATGAAGTGCACGCCACTATACAACACAATAGAGAATCATGTGGCCTGAGCTTATTTCGAAAGCTTAAAGAAATTAGTTTTTAATACAAATTGTTTTAGAATCTATTAAGCCTATTATCTGTTGGGATCTCTTATTTATTTGTTATGGATTTTAAACTAAACAAAAATATTATTGAAAAAATATGTAGCTAATGTTGATTATTCAAATTCATGGTGGAATAACATATTAACTGTAATATCTCATCTCTCGCAGTGCGTTCTTATTTTTAAAATACCGCAATGGTCATACTTCACAAAATGTTTTAGTGTATTGGTTTTTGTTTTATTAGAAATTTGTAATTTTGTTCTATTCAATGTTATTTTATATATTCTTTGCAATGTATGGGGTATATCTGCTTTATTCATATGTATATCTTTTTAAAAATTATAGAACATTGTATGTCCAGTTGCATCTATTCTTACTTTGATTCCCAGTGGGAAAATAAATACAAATATCTGGAATTCCTTTCAGACATCGTATTCGAATAAATATTTGTATTACAAACTTATTTTTAAATATTAAAAAAATTAAACATTTGTTGCTCGTTAGTGTATGTACTTGAATGCGTATGTGAACGATTCCTATTATTCTTTGGTGGATGGTATAAATAACCATCAATGTGGGACCTAAGAAATAAATTCAGCTCCAATCGAACGAGTATTGAACATAATTTCCATGACATCTGTGATCTGCCATATTTCACTTCTGGGTATTCAAATATGTCTGCATATGCATGTAAAAATATATTCTATTATACAATTCTTAACAGACCATTATACTTCAGCGATGAGATGAGGGTATAGTTATAATTTTAAAAAGAACTATTACTCTTGACTCAGGTGTTCGTTACCCACAAAACCAACTGCACTCGTTCACATGAACGAGTTGTAAAAGAAAATTTTCAAAACTCCTTGGATCAATGTTCATATCTAGAGAATGGTGGTCGTTGTAAAAATTTGGAGGAAACTATGATAATATATAAACTCTTAACACTGATTTCTAATATTTGAAAAATATACAATCCATAAGTTAGTAAATTCGAAAGTAAAATATTGAAAACTATTGCAATTTATAATAGCTTTGGCTTTGGAGTTATTTTACAACGATTTATTATCTTGATTTTGAAGACACCAACTTAAGACGATATTGTTGAAAGATGGTTGTTACCAAACCGAAAACATTTGCATCAGTTCAGTGATAAACTTTCGACGCCTCAATCAATTAGTTTTATTCAAAAACTTAGAGCATGGATGCTTCTTTGTAAAAATTTTAAGTACTTATATTGGAGGTAACTGAACTGAAAATTAAATTGGGATTGGAATTAAATGGAAATGTTATATATTTTCGCACGGCCATAGGACGTGGCGAAAGTATTTTGCTGCAGCATTACCAAGAGCTGAATTGTAAGCGTGGATGAGATATGTACAAAAAATGCAGTTTGCCAAATAAAACAAGTATATATGGCCGAAAGTTCAGCCAGGCCGAATCTTATGTACCCTCCCCCATGGATTGCGTAGAAACTTCTTCTAAACACTGGCATCCACAATGGAATTACTTGGGTTGTGGTATCTTAAATCGTTTTCTAAATTGTGAGTTAGTCCATACGTGGTATATATTAGACAAAAAAGGTATGTGTAGGTAAGTCTACAAATAATTACGAATCGATATGGACTTTTGCACGATACGTAGATTGCCAGAATTGAAATATGGGGATCGCTATATGGGGGCTATATACAATTATCAATTTGATATGGACCAATTTTTGTGTGATTGGGGATCGATTTATCTGAGGGCTATATATAACTATAGACCGATATGAACCTAGTTATGCATGGTTGTTAACGGCCATATACTAGCACAATGTACCAAATTTCAACTGGCTCTGATGAAATTTGCTCCTCCAAGAGGCTCCGAAACCGGTTTATATGGGGGCTATATATGATTATGGACTGATATGGACTACTTTTGGCATGGTTGTTAAATATCATATACTAACACCACGTACCAAATTTCAACCAGATCGGATAAATTTTGCTTCTTCAAAAGGCACCGGAGGTCAAATCTGGGGATCGGTTTATATGGGGGCTATATATAATTATGAACCGATTTCGACCAATTTTTGTATGGGTGGTTGAGGCCATATATTAACACCACGTACCAAATATCAACTGAATCATATGAATTTTGCTTTTCCAAGAGGCTCCGGAGGTCAAATCTGGTGATCGGTTTATATGGGGGCTATATATAATTATGGACCGATGTGGACCAATTTTTGTATAGTTGTTAGAGACCATATACTAACACCATGTACCAAATTTCAGCCGGATCGGATGAAATTTGCTTCTCTTAGAGGGTCTGCAAGCCAAATTTTGAGGGCTGTACGTAAATGTGGACCGATATGGCCCATTTGCAATACCATCCGACCTACATCAATAACAACTACTTGTACCAAGTTTCAAGTCGATAGCTTGTTTCGTTCGGAAGTTAGCGTGATTTCAATAGACGGACGGACGGACATGCTCAGATCGACTCAGAATTTCACCACGACCCAGAATATATATACTTTATGGGGTCTTAGAGCAATATTTCGATGTGTTACAAACGGAATGACAAAGTTAATATACCCCCATCCTATGGTGGAGGGTATAAAAATTATGTCCAATAACCATGAAAATACGTTATATGCACAGAAAAAAAAAGTGTCTCGTAATTTAAGAAGATTTTTACAATAATTTATTACAAGAATTTTCCAGAATTTTAGTTCATTTTTCGTATCTTCAACGAAAATTAACTACTCGAAGGGAAATTTTACAAATTCTAAGTAGCAATCGTTTAGTTCATGGCCTACAAAATACGATGGAAATTTCCTTAAAAAATTTCTTAAGTGGTAGTTAAAAATGCGTTTGTCATGCTATAAAACTACTTGTGAAATGTAAAGTATTTTCTAAATAATAAGTGCAATTTACCATAAGATTTTTTTGTATGAGAAAATATTTTTTTACGAAAAATGAACTTGAAAGTGGATAGCAATTTCTTACTGACAATTCCTATAGTTAATAATTGTTGGTAATAAATTACCCAATGAAATATTTTTAGTTCACATGTAATTAAATTTACAGATATTTTCGTCAAAAATGGGTAGATATCATTTCATGAAGTTTTTGCTAATTTTAAGTTAAACGTTTCATCGTTCTTATACTGAGGTGTATTGTTTTTAGAGTAAATTGTGGACAGATGCGATGAACTAATGCATAGTACAGAGATCTTTCTCGTCAAAGTGGAATATGTTTAATGTAAAGATGATGTTACTTGAAATTTTTTTGAGAGTGAGAGCATGCAATGCAATAATGAGAAATGGTAGCGAGTGATGGGGATGTTGTGTATATCTGAGCGTGGGGTTGTTTTTATTTTTGTTCATTCAGTGGTTTGTGTGTGTGTTTTTTATTCGCGAATGGTTAATTTGTCTGGATGAGGTGTTGTTTTCAATGAAGGCTCATGTGTTTTTGTTGTTGTAGAAATGTTTTGGTTTTGCTTGGTTTTGTTTGGCATGCTTCAGTTGTATAGTTGGCGTTGGCGTGGGCTGTTGCACCTTATTAGCAAGTATGTAACAAGGGAATATAAAGGTATGGACTATTTTGGTTTATTGAGACATATATTGGCGCTTGTTTATTAAAACTTTTAAATGAAAGTTATTAATATTTTAGCGATGAGAAGTACGATGGCGAAGTGATGATCGGTAGCTTAGAAAAAAGTTATTAAGAATGTTCAATATTTAGGAAAAAATGCTGAAACGGAAAGTATATTGAAATTGTTTTATCTAATTTAATTTTTATTATTCAATGTAAAAAATAAATATTCAATTTCAGAGTAACTCCAGATGAATTTGGAAAATTGTTTGTTACACCTCAGCGTATAATTTAATCATAAATAGGTAAGAGTTCTTTTTCAATGTGGTTTTCTTTAAAAAAAATATTCTATATGTATATTATTCTTTATGTATATATTTGCTAATTATTATTATTAATATTATTATTATTATTATTATTATTATTATTATTATTATTATTATTATTATTATTATTATTATTATTATTATTATTATTATTATTATTATTATTATTATTATTATTATTATTATTATTATTATTATTATTACTATTATTATTATTATTATTATTATTATTATTATTATTATTATTATTATTATTATTATTATTATTATTATTATTATTATTATTATTATTATTATTATTATTATTATTATTATTATTATTATTATTATTATTATTATTATTATTATTATTATTATTATTATTATTATTATTATTATTATTATTATTATTTTTATTATTATTATTATTATTATTATTATTATTATTATTATTATTATTATTATTATTATTATTATTATTATTATTATTATTATTATTATTATTATTATTATTATTATTATTATTATTATTATTATTATTATTATTATTATTATTATTATTATTATTATTATTATTATTATTATTATTATTATTATTATTATTATTATTATTATTATTATTATTATTATTATTATTATTATTATTATTATTATTATTATTATTATTATTATTATTATTATTATTATTATTATTATTATTATTATTATTATTATTATTATTATTATTATTATTATTATTATTATTATTATTATTATTATTATTATTATTATTATTATTATTATTATTATTATTATTATTATTATTATTATTATTATTATTATTATTATTATTATTATTATTATTATTATTATTATTATTATTATTATTATTATTATTATTATTATTATTATTATTATTATTATTATTATTATTATTATTATTATTATTATTATTATTATTATTATTATTATTATTATTATTATTATTATTATTATTATTATTATTATTATTATTATTATTATTATTATTATTATTATTATTATTATTATTATTATTATTATTATTATTATTATTATTATTATTATTATTATTATTATTATTATTATTATTATTATTATTATTATTATTATTATTATTATTAATTTTTTTTTTTTTTTTAACAAGTTTCATGTTTTTCTTTGTTGTAAAAAAATATCTAAGTTAAGAGCAACCCCAGATGGATTCGGGCAAATTTTTATATTTCTCCTCAGCGTATAATTTAATAGAGAAGTGGTAAATTTTCTTTTAAAAATTGGCTTTCTTTTCACTAGAATATTTAAATTTTTATGACTTTTTATTATCAAAATTACAGGTTTTTAATACCTTATTTTAGTATTACATTAATCAAATATTTTTGGAAACCAATTTAATATTTTTATTGTAAAAAACAAATATTTAATTTCAGAATAACAATTTGGAAACATTTTTATGAATTGGTAAGCTTTCTTTACCATTCTTTTAACGAGAATATTTAGTTTTTTATGCATATTATTTCTTTAGTTAGATTTTTTGGAAACCAATTTAATGTTTTCTATTTAATGTAAAAAATAAATATTTAATTTCAGAGTATCCCCAACCTCAGCGTACAATTTAATAGAGAATTGGTAAGTTTTATATTAAAACTTTGGCTTTCTTTCAACTAGAATATTTATTTTATTATATCCTTCACATCGATAACAACACAGTATTATACTTCATTATTTCTCTAATTGTTTCAGGTATAAATTTTATGAGATACGTTCTCCAAATAAAAGTTGGATTCCTTACACCATTTGATAAAATGCCCCCAAATATGGTAAGTTACAAGCTAAAATGAATAATTAAAAATTATATTTCATTACATGGTATTAATTTTTAACAATTTGCATTATTGTTTCCATTTTTTTCCAGCAAGATATGTGAAAAAATTACCTACGATGAATAAAAAAGGATAAGTCAAAATGTCCAAACAGCGAGTTCAAATGAACTACTCTCTATTCCACGTGGTCATAATTTTTATTCACAAAAAACATTGTATTAAGAACTTTCATCATAAGTTTTTATAATAAAGTACTTTTGCTTAAAGAAAGTTGAATTTTAATGTATGAAAATTTTCATAATAGTAAAACGGTTTGTTGTTCCTTTAATTATTTAATTTCTCTGTACTGTGGAATGATTGATTTAAAAATAGTTTAGTCGTCGACATTTTAAAGAGACTGTTAACCACTTTTTATTATCGGGTTTCCCAAAATAATTCTGACTTTTCAACTTGGTAGGGGTATATAATTCTTATGGTATTGTAAAAATGAACTAAAATACAATGTTATAGATTAACTAAAATTTAAGAGAATTATAAACTAGACAAGTTGAAAAAAATCTTAAGGGCTAAATCATGGTCAATATTACTACAGTTTAGTTCATTTTGCAATGGAAAAGGGTTCACTGTTTTTTCAGTGTGGTAAACGAAACAGACAGGTAATGGTAAGACATTATTCTCAAACAGACGGTATTGCTTATGGGAGCCACCGTGGTGCAATGGTTAGCATGCCCGCCTTGCATACACAACGTCGTGGGTTCAATTCCTGCTTCGACCGAACACCAAAAAGTTTTTCATGGGTGGATTATCCCACCGCAGTAATGCTGGTTACATTTCTGAGGGTTTCAATGCTTCTCTAAGTGGTTTCACTGCAATGTGGAATGCAGTGAAACCTATAAAAAGGAGGTCCCTTGTCATTGAGCTTAACATGGAATCGGGCAGCACTCAGTGATAAGAGAGAAGTTTACCAATGTGGTATTACAATGGACTGAATAGTCTAAGTGGGCCTGATACATCGGGCTGCCACCTAACCTAACCTAACCTACGGTATTGCTGTGGGTATGACACAACTGCTCAGTTAGTCACCCCAACTACTTATTTTGGTTTTACTTGGTAGTAACTCAATAGTTTTTGTGTCACAAAAAACAAATATAAGCCAATTGATTTTTTTTTTTGTAGCTAATAAAACCGATTTGACACAATCGTTGATATGTTATTATCCACATATTGGTTGATCATTCAGAGTCTAGTGGAGGAGAAAATTTCATTCGATTCGGTTGAAATTTGGTACACCGAAAGAATTCTCTTCGTTAATTTTACGAAGAATTCTTCATTAATTATTCTTCCTGAATTCTTCATTAAAATAACGAAATTTTCATTCATTTTCGTAAATTTTACGAAGAACATTTTACGAATATACGAAACTTCTACGAAACATTCTACATTAACTTTTCTTCGTAAAAAGTTCGTACTTTTAACGAAACTTTCTTCACATTTCATGAATTTTGTGAAGAAGTTTTTACGAATATTTTACGAAACATTCTGCGTTAAAATTTCTTCATAAAAAGTACGAAACATTTTCTTTGAAATAACGAAGAAGTTTCATTGAAGTTGTAAAATTTCCGTTCGCGGCATTAAATTGTCTTTTATAATGTGCTTGAGTGCATTCCTTTATTCTATTTTTTATGCAAGTCTATGCTACTTCTCATTTGGGTGATAGCGCGCTATGAATAAAAGTGAAGCAATAAAACTAAAAATTATTCAAAAACTTAAGATGTAAAATAGTGATGTCATTTTTCACACTTGCAACTACAACCAAATGCACTTTCGACTATAAATTTTTTTCTAAAAGTTCGAACATTTTTCAGTAAAAAGTACGAAAGTTTTTCATAAAAAGTACGAACATTTTTCATAAAAACTACGAAAATTTTTCATAAAAAGTACGAAACATTTTCATAAAAAGAACGAAATTGTTTCATAAAAAGTACGAAGATTTTTCATAAAAAGTACGAATATTCTTCATAAAAAGTACGAATTTTTTTCTTACAAACTACGAAAATTTTGGAAGAACTTTTCTTCGTAAAAAGTACGAAATATTTCGTACTTTTAATGAAAAGTTTCTTTGGTTGTAAAACAATGACAAATTTCGTACTTTTAACGAAATTTTTCGTTCTTTTTACGAAGAAAATTCTTTCGGTGTACGTAATGTCAGTATACTGACACTTCTTTATCGGGTTTGTTAGTGATAAAATGCCTATGATATATATAGTTTTGTTTTTTTTTTTTTTTTGTTTGAATAGTGGATTTCTTATCAGTTCAAATTAAAAAACAAGTAAGTAAAGTCTAAAGTCGAGCGGGGCCGACGATATGATACCCTTCACCACAGTGTAGACCAACACTTTTGGTACCATCTCAAGTCAATAAAATTTATTGGGAACTGTATAAAGCTGTAAATTAGAATATACAGTGCCACATATTGTATTGGCACAGCACCTTAAACCACATAGTGGTCAGGGTATCTGCAAAAAATGTGCTTACCAGAAATATTGATTTTAAGCTCCATAAAATATATACCGATCGACTCAGAACCACCTCCAGAGTCAGTTTAGCCCTGGTGTCCATCCGCCTGACAATGTATTTGTTGTTCGTTACCTGTTATTCAGGTAACTATTATTTACCGATTTTAATGAAATTTGGTACGGCGTTGATGGAAGAATGGGGGAATATAGGTACAAATAAAACAAAAAAGTAGTCTATTTATTGCTTGATTCTGTTATCAAACAAAAAGGAATGCCAAAAATGTAATGAATGTACCAAAAATCTAATTTAGAACTACATTTGCCATATAATTGAAAAAATTAAGATATTTGGAGTTAAAATCGGATTGTTTCTTTCCCCATTGCAAATGTTCGGACATCATATATCAATCGAAATATACTTTGAGAATATTTCGGGCAAATTTATGACAAACTTTGATGTATTTTATGGGATGTAAAAAAAAATAATAATTGAGTTTTCTATTTTCATCTGAGATTATCGACTTCCATATAACAAAGGCATTAAAGCGCCATCCTAAGATAGAATTTCTATAACATTTCTCAATACTTTTGCATTGACCCCTAAAAACTAAATCATGATTGTACCTTGAGTATAGTACAATTTCTCAAATTATGTATACTTCAGGTTTTCAGCATGAGTATTGTTTTTTCTTGTTTTTCTTCATTTATATGCAATCATTTTGTCTTTATTTTTATAAAGGTCCTTTGGCTTCTTATGCCGTTGGATGCTTCAACAATTTACACATATGTTTTAAAAATATGATATACACGAATAGTTAAAGTTCTCCTCTCAAACCGACATCCATATGTGGTCCATGAAAAGTTCGGACATTTTTGAAACTATACCGTCATATTCACATATAAACATATTGTAAAAGAAAATTCAGGAAAACCTGATGGTATGGGCAGATGCAAGAGTTTCCAGTAGTTACGATGTGAACAAGCAGAAATAGGGGCATCCTAGTTGAAGCATCCAGATACGAAAACTAGAATAGTTTTACAACATCAACTACAAGATGCCATGATATATGCAAAGACAAGAAAATCCAGGACCTAAATTGAATAATGTACATGTTCATTGATACTCATACCTAAAACCACCAAATGGCAGTTGTAGTACATGTTAGTAATACAAGAACCCTCAGAAGTAAGACTATTGACTGTTCAAGTACATCAATAGCCTAAGTGAACCCTTTTCCATGTCGTGTATGTAGAACTATGATGGTTTAGTTTATTGCTTTCACTTGGAGTTGAGTTATTACAATATCCCTTCATTCCATAGCTAGTTATGTACGAATTCCTGCCTATAATAAAATTGAATGCTAATTTGAAAATCATTTTAGGTGATTTGAATACATATTTCGTTAAAGAATTAATATATTACCAATTTTAAAATCCGTATAAAATCGGGCGAGGCCGTATTAAAATTAACCCAAATTATTATTTGTTTTCTTAGCATTTTGTGACAGTAACAACAATTCTTATTCTATCACGGAAACTTTTGTTGAAAGTGTTTGTACGGCCAATTAATTTGGTGTCCATGATTAGTTCATACAATTTTTGACACATACTTGGGATAAGGTAATTATATAGGGCTTTCGAAAAAAATTAAACTAAATTAAATGGAACGTGTATCACAGATTATAAATGCATTTTGAAACCACATAAGTTTTTAGCATAAAATTAAGTTAAATTGAGCATCAGTTTAGCGATGGATTTTTTTCTGTGTATATCATACTAATCTTTTGAATATGTTGTCTAAAATTCATATTTGAATTACACAAAATTAAGTACATGGTGAAAATACATGCAATCGGCATTAGCATAGCTAGACAATTTTCCTAGGGGGGCTATAGCCCTCTAGCTAAAAATTTATAGACTGAACTTATAGGTTCAATTAATGTTTTATTTCATAAAATTGAATAAAAAATTAGACATCAAAATAACTCGACAATTAATTTATAATAAAGCAACTAAAAGTAGTTCCACACTTTTCCCAGCAAAAAAAATTGTGAGTTGTTCTAAAGGCATAACTTTAAAAGTACTTCCAAAAATGGCCTCAATTATTTTAACTACACAGGAAGTTTTTATACCCTCCTTCATAGGATGGGGGTATATTAACTTTGTCATTCCGTTTGTAACACATCGAAATATTGCTCTAAGACCTCATAAAGTATATATATTCCGGGTCGTGGTGAAATTCTGAGTCGATCTAAGCATGTCCGTCCGTCCGTCCGTCCGTCTGTTGAAATCACGCTAACTTCCGAACGAAACAAGCTATCGACTTGAAACTTGGCACAAGTAGTTGTTATCGATGTAGGTCGGATGGTATTGAAAATGGGCCATATCGGTCCACTTTTACGTATAGCCCCCATATAAAGGGACCCTCAGATTTGGCTTGTGGAGCCTCTAACAGAAGCATATTTCATCCGATCCGGCTGAAATTTGGTACATGGTGTTGGTATATGGTCTCTAACAACCATGCAAAAATTGGACCACATCGGTCCATAATTATATATAGCCCCCATATAAACCGATCCCCAGATTTGGGTTGCGGAGCCTAAAACAGAAGCAAATTTCATCCGATCCGGCTGAAATTTGGTACATGGTGTTGGTATATGGTCTCTAACAACCATGCAAAAATTGTTCCACATCGGTCCATAATTATATATAGCCCCCATATAAACCGATCCCCAGATTTGGCTTGCGGAGCCTAAAAGAGAAGCAAATTTTATCCGATCCGGCTGAAATTTGGTACATGGTGTTGGTATGTGGTCTCTAACAACCATGCAAAAATTGGTCGATATCGGTCCATAAATATATATATAGGCCCCATATAAACCGATCCCCAGATTTGGCTTGCGGAGCCTCAAAGAGAAGAAAATTTCATCCGATCCGGTCGAAATTTGGTACATGATGTTGGTATATGGCCTCTAACAACAATGCAAAAATTGGTCCATATCGGTCCTTAATTATATATAGCCCCCATATAAACCGATCCCCAGATTTGGCTTGTGGAGCCTCTAAGAGAAGCATATTTCATCCGATGCGGCTGAAATTTGGTACATGGTGTTGGTATATGGTCTCTAACAATCATACAAAAATTGGTCCACATCGGTCCATAATTATATATAACCCCCATATAAACCGATCCTCAGATTTGGCTTGCGAAGTCTCCAAGAGAAGCAAATTTCATCCAAGCCGGTTGTAATTTGGAACATGGTGTTAGTATATGATCTATAACAACCGTGCCAGAATTGGTCCATATCGGTCCATAATTATATATAGCCCCCATATAAAACGTTCTCCAGATTTGACCTCCGGAGCCTCTTGGAAGAGCAAAATTCATCCGATCCGGTTCAAATTAGGAAGGGGGGGGTTTAGTATATGGTCGCTAACAACCATACCAAAATTGGTCCAATCACACAAAAATTGGTCCATATCGGTTCATAATCATGGTTGCCACTAGAGCCAAAAATAATCTACCAAAATTTTATTTCTATAGAAAATTTTATCAAAATTTTATTTCTATAGAAAACTTTGTCAAAATTTTATTTCTAGAGAAAATTTTGTTAAAATTTTATTCGGTTCATAATAAAATTTTCATCATTTTCAAAATTTTATTGGCACAAGTAGTTGTTATCGATGTAGGTCGGATGGTATTGAAAATGGGCCATATCGGTCCACTTTTACGTATAGCCCCACATCGGTCCATAATTATATATAGCCATCATATAAACCGATCCCCAGATTTGGCTTGCGGAGCCTAAAACAGAAGCAAATTTCATCCGATCCGGCTGAAATTTGGTACATGGTGTTGGTATATGGTCTCTAACAACCAAGCAAAAATTGTTCCACATCGGTCCATAATTATATATAGCCCCCATATAAACCGATCCCCAGATTTGGCTTGCGGAGCCTAAAAGAGAAGCAAATTTTATCCGATCCGGCTGAAATTTGGTACATGGTGTTGGTATGTGGTCTCTAACAACCATGCAAAAATTGATCCACATCGGTCCATAATTATATATAGCCCCCATATAAACCGATCCCCAGATTTGGCTTGCGGAGCCTCAAAGAGAAGAAAATTTCATCCGATCCGGCCGAAATTTGGTACAAGATGTTGGTATATGGTCTCTAACAACCATGCAAAAATTGGTTCACATCGGTTCAAAATTATATATAGCCCCCATATAAACCGATCCCCAGATTTGGCTTGCGAAGTCTCCAAGAGAAGCAAATTTCATCCAAGCCGGTTGTAATTTGGAACATGGTGTTAGTATATGATCTATAACAACCGTGCCAGAATTGGTCCATATCGGTCCATAATTATATATAGCCCCCATATAAAACGTTCTCCAGATTTGACCCCGGAGCCTCTTGGAAGAGCAAAATTCATCCGATCCGGTTCAAATTAGGAAGGGGGGGGGGGGTTTAGTATATGGTCGCTAACAACCATACCAAAATTGGTCCAATCACACAAAAATTGGTCCATATCGGTTCATAATCATGGTTGCCACTAGAGCCAAAAATAATCTACCAAAATTTTATTTCTATAGAAAATTTTATCAAAATTTTATTTCTATAGAAAACTTTGTCAAAATTTTATTTCTAAAGAAAATTTTGTTAAAATTTTATTCGGTTCATAATAAAATTTTCATCATTTTCAAAATTTTATTTCTATAGAAAATGTTGTCAAAATTTTATTTCTACAGAAAATTTTGTTCAAATTTTATTCGGTTCATAATCATGGTTGCCACTCGAGCCACAAATAATCTAACAAGATTTTAGTTCTATAGAAAATTTTGTCAAAAGTTTATTTCTATAGAAAATTTTGTTAAAATTTTATTTCTGTAGAAATTTTTGTCAAAATTTTCTTTCTATAGAATATTTTGTAAAAATTTTTATTTCTATAGAAAATTTTGTGAAAATTTTATTTCTATACAAAATTTTGTTAAAATTTTATTTCTGTAGAACATTTTGTCAAAATTTTATGTCTACTTTGTCAAACTGAATTATATACGTATTGGATCGATCTTTTTTGATTTAATATATACCACGTATGGACTTACATACAATTTAGAAGATGGTGTTAGGAGGTTTTAAGATACCTTGCCATCGGCAAGCGTTACCGCAACTTAAGTAATTCGATTGTGGATGGCAGTGTTTAGAAGAAGTTTCTACGCAATCCATGATGGAGGGTACATAAGCTTCGGCCTGGCCGAACTTACGGCCGTATATACTTGTTTTAATTTCATATTTTAATGTGTAATTTTTTGTTTTCTTTTTTTTCAAATAGTTAAAAGAAGAGTAAGAATAAATAAATTGGTACAAATTATTCAAATTTTGCCACAAAACTGATAAATCCATGATAGAAAAATCGAAATTTTGGAAATTATTCGAGGAAAAACGTTTCAAACAAGCGTCAGAATACATTAAAAATTATAAAAACAATATAAAAATTATTTATTTGGGAAAATATCACAAAACTTTTTAATTCACATTCAAAACACTGAATTCGGATATCACCTTAAGAAGTGATGCAAATGCATTACAACGGCTGTTGAAATGGTGGACATTTGTCCTATAACAAGCTCATATTACATTCATTGCTTCTCCGCCAATTTTGCACCACTTCTAGACCCAAAAAGAACATTTTCACTACTTTTTTGGCAACGCTTTTTTACAGCATTATTAAGATATTCATTTATGAAAGAATAGTTCTACAGCCTGTTTCTGTATGTCGAACGAGCTCTATCGATCGACTAAAATGCATAGAAACAGCTGATTTTTGGTAATAAATTCAGCTGTTTGTTTCCATTTCAGTCGATCGATAGAGCTCGTTCGACATACAGAAACAGGCTGTTAATATCAATTACTATTTATACCCTGCGCCACACTGTGGAACAGGGTATTATAAGTTAGTGCATATGTTTGTAACACCCAGAAGGAGACGAGATAAACACATGGTGTCTTTGGCAATAATGCTCAGGGTGGGTCCCTGTCCGTCGGTCTGTGAACACATTTTTGTGATCAAAGTCTGGTCGCAATTTAAGTCCAATCGCCTTCAAATTTGGCACATGTTTCTTATTTGGGTCAGAATAGAACCCTACTGATTTTGGAAGAAATCGGTTCAGATTTAGATATAGCTCCCATATATATCTTTCGCCCGATATGCACTAATATGGACCCAGCAGCCAGAGTTTTATACCGATTTGCTTGAAATTTTGTACAAACATAACACATAGTCGTGTAGTCAAGTGTGCAGAATTTGATTGAAATCGATTCAGATTTAGATATAGCTCTCATATATATCGTTCGCCCGATTTACACTCATATGACCAAAGTGACCCATCGTTTACTCCGATTTAATTGAAATTTTGCAAAGGGAGTAGAATTAGCATTGTAGCTATGCGTGCCAAATTTGGTTGAAATCGGTTCAGATTTAGATATATCTCCCATATATAGCTTTCGCCCGATTTACACTCATATGGCCACAGAGGCCAATTTTTAACTCCGATTTAGTTGAAATTTTGCACAGGGAGTAGAATTAACATTGTAGCTATGCGTGCCAAATTTGGTTGATATCGGTTCAGATTTAGATATAGCTCCCATATATATGTTTTACTGATTTCGACAAAAATGGTCAAAATACCAACATTTTCCTTGTAAAATCGCCACTGCTTAGTCGAAAAGTTGTAAAAATTACTCTAATTTTCCTAAACTTCTAATACATATATATCGAGCGATAAATCATAAATAAATTTTTGCGAAGTTTCCTTAAAATTGCTTCAGATTTAAATGTTTCCCATTTTTTTACTAATATTGTGTTCCACCCTAATGCATTAGCCGACTTAAATTTTGAGTCTATAGATTTTGTAGAAGACTATCAAAGTCTGTCCAGATCGAGCGATATTTAAATGTATGTATGTGGGACAAACCTTTTTATATAGCCCCCAACACATTTGACGGATGTGATATGGTATCGAAAATTTAGACCAACAAAGTGGTGCAGGGTATAATATAGTCGGCCCCGCCCGACTTTAGACTTTCCTTACTTGTTTTTTAATTAAATTTACTAAACTAAATCAATCATAAGTTCAACCACAGCTTTATTTCATAAATATCTGACTTCAAACATTGCCATCGGCAACTGCTACCACAACCCAAATAATTCGATTGTTCATGAAAGTCTTTAGCGGAAATTTGTGCGATTGTATATACTTGTTTAATTTTTATAAAAATTAAAAAAACTATTGACATTTATTGAAAAATGGAAAATCATAAATAGAGTTTCAAATTCTGGGGGGCTAAAATTTTTCTGGGTGGGTCTAAGCCCCCTCCCCAGAGGCTTTCCTACGCTTATGGCAATCGGGAGGATTGCAATTTATTTTCGGGATTGGGCAACCCTAGATTTCAATCTGTTAACTCATAGCGTTTTGACATACGTGCGCTATTTGTGTAGTTTACTAGAACTTTAAAGATTCATCTCGCCCAAAAAATGGAATTAAACCGTAAATATTTTCGTGCGATTATTATTTAAAAACTTTCGACTCAAGAACAGTGCATTGATGAACTCTATTCAATGTTAGGCGATGAAACTCCATTCAAATGAGGTCGTAACTCACTTTAAGACGAATTTCGTGTAGGTCGTCCAAACCATTGATGCCGTACGTCAAATAATATTGCGAAATCGTCAGGCAACCTATCGTAAGATTAAGATAGAGGGACCAGCATACATGTAATATTGCATGAACATTTAACCGTCAAAAAAATTATTCGGTTTGGATACCACACAATTTGTCAATTTGGCTCGTGTCGGCTGATTTACTCATACATGGACGAAACAGACAGTTTATACCGTTCACCAATACTGTGGAACAGGGTAAAATAAGTTTATGTATTTGTATGTAACGCCAAGAAGGACCAGTCTGAGACCCATCTTTTAGTACACCGATTGTCTTAGAATTAAATTCTGAGTCAATTGAGCGATGTCCGTCTATCTGTCTGTCTGATCATGAATTTTTGTGGACAAAATACAGCTCGCAGATTAAGTCCGATCGTCTTCAAAGTTAACATAGGGACTTACTTCGGCTCAAATATGGCTCTACGAAATAACGCCCCATATAAATTTCCAAATAAAAAATTAAATAAGACCCCAAATGTTTATACATATAACAAAACAACTGTTTTTTGGACTTTATTTCATTGTCTTGGGGCTTTGTTTCATTTGTACGATTGCGATTTATTTCATAAAGAAATAACTCCGCAAAATAAACAAGTATATACGGCCGTAAGTTCGGCCAGGCCGAATCTTATGTACCCTCCACCATGGATTGCGTAGAAACTTCTACGAAAGACTGTCATCCACAAATTTCAACTCACATGGTTGTTAAATATCATATGCTACCACCACGTACCATCTGGGGATCGGTTTATATGGGAGCTATATATTATTATGGACTGATAGGAACCAATTCCTGCATGGTTGTTGGATACCCTATACTAACATCACGTACCAAACTTCAACCGAATGGGAAGAATTTTGCTCTTCCAAGGTGCTCCGGAGGTCAAATCTGGGGATCGGTTTATATGGGGCCTATATATATATTTATGGACCGATATCGACCAATTTTTGCATGGGTGTTTGAGGCCATATATTAACATCACGTACCAAATTTCAACTGAATCAAATGAATTTTGGTCTTCTAAGAGGCTCCGGAGGTCAAATCTGGTGATCAGTTTATATGCGGGCTATATATAATTATGGACCGATATGGACCAATTTTTGCATGGATGTTAGAGACCATATACTAACATCATGTACCAAATTTCAGCCGGATCGGATGAAATTTGCTTCTCTTAGAGGCTCCACAAGCCAAATCGGGGGATCGGTTTATATGGGCGCTATATATAATTATGGACCGATATGGACCAATTTTTGCATGGTTGTTATAGACCATATACTAACACCATGTACCAAATTTCAGCCGAATCGGATGGAAATTGTTTCTCTTAGAGGCTCTGCAAGCCAAATCGGGGGATCGGTTTATATGGGGGCTATATATAATTATGGACCGATATGGACCAATTTTTGCATGGTTGTTATAGACCATATACTAACACCATGTACCAAATTTCAGCCGAATCGGATGGAAATTGTTTCTCTTAGAGGCTCTGCAAGCCAAATCGGGGGATCGGTTTATATGGGGGCTATATATAATTATGGGCCAATGTGGACCAATTTTTGCATGGTTGTTAGAGACCATATACTAATACCATGTACCAAATTTCAGCCGGATCAGATGAAAATTGTTTCTCTTAGAAGCTCTACAAGCCAAATCGGGGGATCGGTTTATATGGGGGCTATATATAATTAAGGACCGATGTGGACCAATTTTTGCATGGTTGTTAGAGACCATATACTAACACCATGTACCAAATTTCAGCCGAATCGGATGAAAATTGTTTCTCTTAGAGGCTCTGCAAGCCAAATCGGGGGATCGGTTTATATGGGGGCTATATATAATTATGGGCCAATGTGGACCAATTTTTGCATGGTTGTTAGAGACCATATACTAATACCATGTATCAAATTTCAGCCGGATCGGATGAAAATTGTTTCTCTTAGAAGCTCTACAAGCCAAATCGGGGGATCGGTTTATATGGGGGCTATATATAATTATGGACCGATGTGGACCAATTTTTGCATGGTTGTTGGAGACCGTATACTAACACCATGTACCAAATTTCAGCCGGATCGGATGAAATTTGTTTCTCTTAGAGGCCTCGCAAGCCAAATTTGGGGGTCCGTTTATATGGGGGCTATACGTAAAAGTGGACCGATATGGCCCATTTGCAATACCATCCGACCTACATCAATAACAACTCTTTGTGCCAAGTTTCAAGTCGATAGCTTGTTTCGTTCGGAAGTTAGGGTGATTTCAACAGACGGACGGACGGACGGACGGACGGACGGACGGACGGACATGCTCAGATCGACTCAGAATTTCACCACGACCCAGAATATATATACTTTATGGGGTCTTAGAGCAATATTTCGATGTGTTACAAACGGAATGACAAAGTTAATATACCCCCATCCTATGGTGGAGGGTATAAAAAGAGCACATACGGAAAAAGCACACTGTTTCAAATAAAACAAGTATATACGGCCGTAAGTTCGGCCAGGCCGAATCTTATGTATCCTCCACCATGGATTGCGTAGGAACTTCTACTAAAGGCTGTCATCCACAATCGAATTACTTGGGTTGCGATAACACTTGCCGATGGCAAGGTATCGTAAAACTTTTTAACACTGTCTTCTAAATTGTAAGTTAGCCCATATGGGGTATATATTAAACAAAAAAGGCCGATTAAATACGTATATAATCTAGTTTGACAAAATTTTCTATAGAAATAAAATTTTGACAAAATTTTCTATAGAAATGAAACCTTGACAAAATTTTCTATAGAAATAAAATTTTGACAAAATTTTCTATAGAAATAAAAATTTGACAAAATTTTCTATAGAAATAAAATCTTGACAAAATTTTCTATAGAAATAAACTGTTGACAAAATTTTCTATGGAAGTAAAATGTTGACAAAATTTTCTATAGCAATACAATTTTGACAAAAATTTCTATAGAAATAAAATGTTGACAAAATATTGTATAGAAATAAAATTTTGACAAAATTTTGTATAGAAATAAAATGTTGACAAAATTTTCTACAGAAATAAATTTTTTACAAAATTTTCTATAGAAATAAAATTTTGACAAACATTTCTATAGAAATAAACTTTTGACAAAACTTTCTATAGAAATGAAATTTTAACAAAACTTTCTATAGTAATAAAATTTGACAAAATTTTCTATGGAAATAAAGTTTTGGTAGATTATTTTTGGCGATATGGACCAATTTTTGTGTAATAAGTCATCGGCTATATATAACTAAAGACCGATATGGACCAATTTTTACATGGCTGTTAGAGGCCATATATTGACAAAATGTACCAAATTTCAACCGTATCGGATGACTTTTGCTCCTCCAAGAGGTTCCGGACGTCAAATCTGGGGACGGGTTATATGGGAACTATATATAATTATGGACCGATATAGACCAATTTTTGCATGGTTGTTAGAGACCATATACTTACACCATGTACCAAATTTCAACTGGATCGGATGAATTTTGCTCTTCCAAGAGGCTCCGGAGTTCAAATCTGGGGATCGGTTTATATGGGGGCTATATATAATTATGGACCGATATGGACCAATTTTTGCATGGTTATGAGAGGCCGTAAACTAACATCAGGTACCAAATTTCAACCGTATCGGATGAATTTTGCCCCTCCAAGAGGCTCCGGAGGTCAAATCTGGGGATCGGTTTATATGGGGGCTATATATAATTATGGACCGATATGGACCAATTTTTGCATGGTTGTTAAAAACCGTACACTAAGACCACGTACTAAATTTCAACCGGATCGGATGAATTTTGCTCCTCCAAGAGGCTCCGGTGTTCAAATCTGGGGATCGGTTTATATGGGAGCTATATATAATTATGGACCGATATGGACCAATTTTTGCATGGTTGTTAAAGGCCGTATACTAACATCAGGTACCAAATTTCAACCGGCTCGGATGAATTTTGCCCCTCCAAAAGTCTCCGGAGGTCAAATCTGGGGATCGGTTTATATGGGGGCTATATATAATTATGGACCGATATGGACCAATTTTTGCATGGTTGTTAGAGACCATATACTAACATCAGGTACCAAATATCAATCGGATCGGATGAATTTTGCCCCTCCAAGAGGCTCCGGAGGTCAAATCTGGGGATCGGTTTATATGGGGGCTATATATAATTATGTTCCGATATGGACCAATTTTGGCATGGTTGTTAGAGACCGAATACTAAGACCACGTACCAATTTTCAACCGGATCGGATGAATTTTGCTGCTCCGGGAGGCTCCCCAAGCCAAATTTGGGGATCGGTTTATATGGGGGCTATACGTAAACGTGGTCCGATATGGCCCATTTTCAATACCATCCGACCTACATCAATAACAACTACTTGTGCCAAGTTTCAAGTCGATAGCTTGTTTCGTTCTGAAGTTAGCGTGATTTCCACAGACGGACGGACAGCCGGACAGACGGACAGACGGACGGACAGACGGACAGACGGACGGACATGCTTAGATCGACTCAGAATTTTACCACGACCCAGAATATATATACTTTATGGGGTCTTAGAGCAATATTTCGATGTGTTACAAACGGAATGACAAAGTTAATATACCCCTATCCTATGGTGGAGGGTATAATAAAAACATTTAATTCCATAATAATTCATTCCCAGCTAGCATTTGGGTGATTGTTTTAACAAAAATCATGTAAATGAGTCATATTCGAGTACTTTAGGAGATCAAAAACTGCTATGTCAGTTATGTGATTATAACACGATACGAAAATGACTCGCGCTAATGGGCGTAAAATGAGTTCGTTATAAAATACAACAAAAAATTACAAAAATGTTTACAAAAACCGTCTAGAGGAGTCATCTTCGAGTACGTTTGGTGATCAAAAACAGTTTAAACAGTTACGGGACCAAAAAATGGCACGAAAATGACTCGCGCTAATGGGCATAAAATGTGTTCGATTTAAAATCGTCTAAAGGAGTCATCTTCGAGTACTTTTGGTGATCAAATAATGATTTTATAGAGTTATTGCAAGTGTTTTTTTTATTTAAATCACAATTTTAACGGGGCAATCTCTATAATATTGTCAGAAACTTCCATTTAATAATAAAAACGATTTAAATGAATTTGAGAATTTGCTACAGGAAAATGAAGAAAAGCTAAAACAAATTGTAAGTATGAAAGACGACGAAACAAACTAACAAATAAAATTGATAATTAATAATTTTTCTTAACATTTTTTACAAGAGTTTACAAGAGAAAGAGTTTATAGCAAAAACCGGCGGAGAAGGACCCGCACAATTTTTAAGATATTCAGTTCGGAAAGTATATTCCGATGAACTAGCTACATTATATGGCTGGAAGTGCTAAGCCCAGTGCTGAAAAATCTTTCATAATAACTTTAATTAAAAGTAGGTTGGGTTAGGTTAAGTTATGTGGCAGCCCGATGTATCAGGCTCACTTAGACTATTCTGTCCATTGTGATACCACAGTGGTGAACTTCTCTCTTATCACTAAGTGCTGCCCGATTCCATGTTAAGCTCAATGACAAGGGACCTCCTTTTTATAGCCGAGTCCGAACGGGATTATAATCATAATTGAAAAACGACTCGAAAAAGAATCGCAGATGAGGTATATTAAGACTAAAACTGATCAAAAAACGATTCAAAAAAGACTTTAATGCTACTAGAAAATGAGTCGAAAAAGACTCTAAAATAATATAGAAGATCATAAAGAAGAGTCGCGGGTAGTCACGTTTTTCTCCCGACAAAAGAGTCTTTTATGTTCATAAAATGAGCTCATATTCTGCCTTTTTAATCGCCAAGTAGACTCGAAAAAGACTCGAAAGTGCTTAAAAAATGACAAAAATGCTAGCTGGGAAGGTTCATAACATATACATATAATAAATCACTTTCAACTGAATACTTTGTAAGTCATTTTTTGTGAAAAATGTTATTGAAAGAAGTTCGTTTACATTTAGAACAGAGTACAAAGTGAAGAAGCAACATCGGCGTGCTCTTCTTCGACTCTAATATATAAAGTAAAACACTATGTAATTAGAAAATAACGGCGTAGGAAAATCTCGTAGTGTAACATTTTCGTATGTTCAGTTTACTTTTACCATTTATTGAATCGTGTTGGTGTAATATTTGTTGTGATGCATAAAAGAGCACAAAAAGAGTACTTAACTAAAAATAGAGCACTTTTGCGTGCTCTTTTGGCCTATCACATTTGTAAATAAGTAAGGAAAGTCTAAAGTCGGGCGTGGCCGACTATATTATACCCTGCACCACTTTGTAGATCTAAATTTTCGATACCATATCATATCCGTCAAATGTGTTGGGGCTATATATAAAAGTTTGTCCCAAATACATACATTTAAATATCACTCGATCTGGACAGAATTTGATAGACTTTTACAAAATCTATAGACTCAAAATTTAAGTTGGCTAATGCACTAATATGGGAAACAATTAAATCTGAAGCAATTTTAAGGAAACTTCGCAAAAGTTTATTTATGATTTATCGCTCGATATATATGTATTAGAAGTTTAGGAAAATTAGTCATTTTTACAACTTTTCGACTAAGCAGTGGCGATTTAACAAGGAAAATATTGATTTAAATGAAATTTGGCACACATGACTATATTACTAATTGTACTCCCAGTGCAAAATTTCAAACCAAATTGGGCCAAAACTCTGGCTTCTGGGCCCATATATGTCCATATCGGGCGAAAAATATATGGAAGCTATATCTAAATCTGAACCGATTTCAATCAAATTTGGCACACATGACTATACTACCAATTGTACTGCTTGTGCAAAATTTCAAGCTAATCGGGATAAAACTCTGGCTTCTGGGGCCATATAAGTCCATATCGGGCGAAAGATATATATGGGAGCTATATCTAAATCTGAACCGATTTCAATCAAATTTTGCACACTTGACTATACGACTAAGTGTTATGTTTGTACAAAATTTCAAGCAAATCGGTATAAAACTCTGGCTGCTGGGTCCATATTAGTGCATATCGGGCGAAAGATATATATGGGAGCTATATCTAAATCTGAACCGATTTCTTCCAAAATCAATAGGGTTCTATTCTGACCCAAATTAGGAACATGTGCCAAATTTGAAGGCGATTGGACTTAAATTGCGACCTAGACTTTGATCACAAAAATGTGTTCACAGACAGACGGACGGACGGACGGACAGACGGACATGGTTATATCGACTTAGGGACCCACCCTGAGCATTGTTGCCAAAGACACCATGTGTTTATCTCGTCTCCTTCTGGGTGTTACAAACATATGCACTAACTTATAATACCCAGTTCCACAGTGTGGCGCAGGGTATAAAAAGAGCACAACTGCTAATTAAACGAGCACGTCTGACACCCTAATACGAATACAGATGAAAATCATGCAATGCTCTGTTTGATTTGATTTCCAATGGAAACTCGGTAGAAGCTAAATAAATTGTTGAACACAGACACCATTGATTGATAAATGACATCGAAAAGTTGAGATTTGAGGAATACATAAGCTAAAAAAAAAATTCGCAATTTTATTCTTGATTAACTACTATAAAATTGCACACACTTTCGGAATTATATTTTATTGAAGAGTATCGATAATACCCCAAAGGAAAAGATATGGAACTGTGTGCAAGAAAAAACTCGCGCGCATTTTCCTGGCAACTACCAAATTGCACACAGTTTCGTATTTTCTTCTTCGGGATATTATCGATACTCATCGATAAATCATCATTCCGAAACTGTGAGCAATTTTATAGTTGCAAGGAAAAAATACCTTAAATAAGAAGAGAAGAAACTGTGCGAAATTTTGAAGTTGCCCGAAAAAAACTTGAAACTACAAAATTGCGCACAGTATCCTTTCGAATATTATCTAGAGTATTTAGTTATATATTTTGGAATAATGTACTATGAATGAATATTGATATCGCAGAAGCAATGAGTTTAACATAGGCTTGTCATAAGACGAATGATCACCATTTCAACAGCCGTTGCACTGAATTTTCATCACTACTTAAGCTGTGATCCGAATTCACTGTTTTGGATGTGAATAAGAAAAGTGTTTGATATTTTACCAAATAAATAGTTTTTATAATTTTTTATCATTTTTAACGTTTGTCTGTAACGTTTGACCTAAAATATTTTAATTTTTTTTTCAAAAAGTGCAAATAATTTGTGCCATATAGACTTTTACACGTTACTTAGAGAGCCAGAATTGAAATATGGGGGCTATATACAATTATGAACTTGATATGGACCAATTTTTGTGTGAGTGGGGATCGATTTATCTGAGGGCTATATATAACTATGGACCGATATTGACCTAGTTGGGCATGGATGTTAACGGCCATATACTAGCACAATGTACAAAATTTCAACTGAATCGGATGAAAATTTCTCCTCCAAGAGACTCCAAAACCAAATCTCGGGATCGATTTATATGGGGGCTATATACAATTATAGAGTGATATGGACCAATTCTTGTTTGGTTATTAGATACCATATACTAACATCACGTACCAAATTTCAACCGAATCGGATGAATTTTGCTCTTCCAAGGGGTTCTGGAGGTCAAATCTGGGGATCGGTTTATATATGAGCTATATATAATTATGGACCGATTTCGACCAAATTTTGCATGGGTGTTTGAGGCCATATATTAACAACACGTACCAAATCTCAACTGAATTTTGCTCTTCGAAGAGGCTCCGTAGGTCAAATCTTGGGATCGGTTTATATGGGGGCTACATATAATTTGGACTGATGTGGATTTTTGCATGTTTGTTAGAGACTATATACTAACACCATGTACCAAATTTCAACCGAATCGGATGAATTTTGCTCTTCCACGAGGCTCCGCAAGCCAAATCGGGGATCGGTTTATATGGGGGCTATATATAATTATGGACCGATGTGGATTTTTGCATGTTTGTTAGAGACTATATACTAATACCATGTACCAAATTTCAGACGGATCGGATGAAATTTGCTTCTCTTGTACACTAAAAATAAATAAAAATTATTGGTTTAAACGCTAAATATTAAAAATGTTTAATATTTTGTATGATAGACCTTAGTGTTTTCTACTGCCTATATGGCATTGAGTGGGTTAGGGTTTTCGTCCAATCTACGGGAATTGAGCTCCATATATCCATAAGGACGGTTTTGAGAGTTTCTTTGCTAAAAATGTTAAAGTTCTTCAGCTTTGTCTTCATATATGCCCACAGGTGTTCAATTAGATTCATCTCCGGGTTCTGCGGAGGGTGCGGTAATACATTTTTGGTTTTGTATAGCAAGTATTCTTTAAGAATATTAGACGAATGCTTGGGGTCAATATCTTAAACAAACACAAATCCGTCCCCAGGGCATTCACCGACTTAAATTTCAAGTCAATAGATTTTCTAAGAAGTCTTATGTTAAATATGTTGTCCACTAAGAAGCCTTAAATGTATTGTCGGTTCGGATTTAAATGTATGTACAGTGACTAAAACGTCTAACCGGACGCTACCAACGTTAGGTTTAATTTTATCAAATCTCTGTGAAAAGATTTATGGGTAAAATGATACACCAAAATAAATGAATTTTTTTATTATTCTATTATAAAGTAAAAAGTCTCAAAATGGCCACTCTTAATATATAAATTTAAAAAATTTAACAAAACATATGAAATTCATTCCACACATCTAACCGGATTATTCAAAAAGCGTATTATTATTAATATTTTGTCGCATATCCTTTAGCAGATATTACAGCTTGTGGCCTCTTTAGTATTGAAGACACAAGATTTTTGCAAATTTGAGGATTCATATTGTTCCATGCTTCCAAAGCAAATGACTTGACTCCTGGACATTGGAATCCCCCTTTGCTAAATTTTCGATAATATTGAGATTATGTATAATAATAATAAATTATCTCTTAAAATTTGTTATTTAAATTTGCTTCCTAAAAGCAAGTACATTAAACCCAAATTTAAAAGAGAATTGTGTCCTAAAAATATCCTCATTTGTATTCTCCGCTTCTCTGGCTCGGAATCAATATGTTATGTACTCATTTCAATATGTACTCAACTAAGTACTCACTTCTGCACGCTACTGTATATGTGAAAAATAGAGATAATTTATTATTATTTTTATTATTTGATGTACTCAGCATAAAACCAAAATATACCATTAGTTTTGTATTTTTTGTCTTTTTTATGATCATTAATACAACGTTGTGTTTAGAAACGTGTTTGTTAAAGCTGTTATATTTGAATTCGTTTATTGAACTGAAGAAAATAATTTTAAAATACATACAGAACAGAAAACATATTTATACATAAGCCTACTACGATACATTTTAAAATAGTAAACCAAGTGTTTTATAATTAAGTAGAATATTTCATTCCATTCTCAACACTCTACCTGAATGAAATATTTTGCTAAATATTATATAAGTCTAAAATATTTATTTGCCAACACCAAACATTTCTTTGAAATATTCCAACTTCAGTGGTGTAACAGCCTTGGTAAATACATCGGCCACCATTTCTTTGGTTGAAAGATATTTCAAGGATATTTCATTGCTGTCAATTTTTTCTTTAATAAATTTGGCTTTAATGTCAACATTCTTTGTTCTTGACGAGTATTTATTGTTTGTAGCCACTTGTATTGCTCCTTTGTTATCGCAGAATAAAATCATGTTTACATTACTGCTAGGATAAAGTTCTAGTTCGAGCCTCTTTAGCCAAACCGACTCTTGTATTGCTGCAGTTATTGCCATAAACTCAGCTTCTGTGGATGATAGAGCAACCGTATTTTGCCTTCTTGTTGACCAGGAAATAGATGCGGATTGAAAAATAAAAACGTAGCCCGTTGTTGATTGGCGACTGTCCAAATGTCCTGCCCAATCTGCATCACAGTAACCGGTAATATCATCATTTTCTTTCTTCTTATAGATGAGCCCTTGTTCAATGATTCCCTTAAGGTAACGCATTATTCGCTCCACCGCTTCCCAATGCGCTGTAGCTGGATTTGTACCAAATCTACTAAGGACGTTTACAGCGTAGTATATGTCGGGCCTAGAGACTTGTGCGGCGAACATCAAACAGACGATTGGAATTTTAGACATCTTTTCTCTTTCAACCTCTGTTTTAGATGACATATTTTCCGTTAATTTCGTGCTATACTCCATCGGTGTTGAAGAGGGATTGCAATCATTAATTTTGAAACGAGTCAAAACATCGGACAAATATTTTGATTGATCAATTTTGACTGTTGTATGATTTCGTGATATTCTCATGCCGAGCACAGTAGACACTTCCCCCATTTCCTTCATTTTGAATTTCTCTGAAAATATCGTCTACGTATATTGCTATATAAATCATCTTGTTTTTTCTAACTTTCGATATACGCATTGATCCACATCTCCCCGTACAAATCCCATATCAATAAGTTCTTTGTTAAAGGTCTCATTTCATACTCATCCCTATTGTTTTAAGCCGTATATGGATTCATTGAGTTTGCAAACCTGGTTTGAACCTTCGCGAACACCTTCTGGTTGTTCCATGTATATGCTTTCCTTTGAAATCCCATTTAAGTACGCGCTTACGACATCCATTTTATAAATCGCCATATCGTATTTTACAGCTAATGCTGATAAATATCTTATTGATTCATATCGGACAACGGGAGAGAATGTTTCTGTGGAATCAATTTCTTCAGTCTGCGTGAACCCTTTAGCTAACAATCTAGCTTTCCGCTACGTTGGGGTTCCATCTGAATCGTACTTGGTTTTAAATACCCATTTGGATTTTACTGTTTTGCATCCTTTTGGAAGTTCGACCAAAGTCCAAGTATGGGAGTCACCGTGGTGCAATGATTAGCATGCCCGCCTTGCATACACAAGGTCGTGGGTTTGATTCCTGCTTCGACCGAATACCAAAAAAGTTTTTCAGCGGTGGATTATCCCACATTACAAATGCTGGTGACATTTCTGAGGGTTTCAAAGCTTCTCTAAGTGGTTTCACTGCAATATGAAATGCCGTTCGGACTCGGCTATAAAAAAGGAGGTCCCTTCACCCAGAGAAGGAATATGATCACCTCAACCATGTTTCGAGAGCAAAATGTTATTTTTGGACGGAGAACATGTAACATGTTTGCGACAACCATGTTATTTTCTCAAAAAGCATATGTCTGACTTTGGCAAGCATGTATATGTTTGCCGAGAAAACAACATTTTTGCGACAAAAATGTTCTATAGTCGCCGTCCAAAAATAACATTTTGCTCTCGAAACATGGTTGAGGTGATCATAATCCTTCTCTGCGTGTTGTCATTGAGCTTAACATGGAATCGGGCAGCACTCAGTGATAAGAGAGAAGTTCACCAATGCGGTATCACAATGGACTGAATCGTCTAAGTGAGCCTTATACATCGGGCTGCCACCTAACCTAACCTAAAGTCCAAATATTATTAACCTTCAGGGAGTTAATTTCCTCTCGCATGGCATCTTCCCAATTTTCAGCACATTCGGATGATCCAGCTTCTTTTATACTCTGTGGGTCTGAAGAAACATATTCTCTTGCTGAAAAAGCCGTTGATGATTGATTTCGATTTGCAATTCTTTCTGACCGCCGAACATTTGCTATCGGTGGTATTTCATTTGATCCATTTTGCCTAGATTCCCACGGTTCTTCATTTACGTCCAAAAAATCACCGTCAGTATCAGAAGATAAAGTTTGGTCACTTTCGATTGTATCTCTTTGCACTTCATTATCGACATTCAATTCATTTGATTGTACATTCGGCGTTGATTCAGGACTAAATTAAAGAAGGATAATACAAATTAGAAGACGACTTTTAACTGTTGACCTTACAGCCTTCAAGAAATACTACGTCACGTCTGACTATTATTTTCTTATCTCTTTGGTCAAATAATCGAAAAGCCTTATTTTCTGCCCTGTATCCAACTATTATACACTCTGATAACTTCGGATCTGGCTTAGATCTTTTTTGTTTCGGTACATGCACTAAAGCAGGACATCCGAACACTTTCAGATGTTTCAAATTTTGTTTTCGGCCAGACCATATTTCTTCTGGGCATTTCTCGGTTCCTAGACGTAGTACTCTACTCATCAAGTACGAAGCGGTAGAAGCAGCTTCTGCGCACAAACGTTGATCAAGGCCACTATCTATTCGCATGCATCTTAACCTCTCTATGATCGTCTGGTTAATCCGTTCAGCGACTCCATTTTGTTCGAATGTGTAAGGGCACGATTTTTGATGTAGTATTCCACACCTACGTAAGAATTCGGAAAAACTTTCTCTGGTATATTCACCCCCATTATACGATACCAAAATCTTGAGCATTGTTTCTCCACTAAAGCCTTGAATTCTTTAAATTTGGGGAAAACCTCGGATTTCTTCTTGAGCGGATAAACAAACAATTTTTTGGAATAATCATCAACAAATGTTAACAAAAAAGGACCAACTACATCCGAATGCACTATTTCCAACAGATCCTTAGCTCGAGTACAGACTTCTCTGCTCACTTTTCGGGTTTGCTTTCCCTTCACGCACACACTGCAGGGCTCTGTGCACATCTTACCGAAATTTAGTCCTAAATTCCCATTTTTGCTTCATTTAACTTCGCGTTTAAAATATGACCCATCCTTCGGTGCCACAATTTAAAATCGTTGGTAACTGCAAATACTTTACCAATCTCTTCACTAGATTTGCAATCTAAACGGTATATTTGATTTCTTGCACTAGCAGTGACATTAACATGACCCTTTTTATCTACAATATCACATTTGTCTCCTTTGAAAATTACCTTATTGCCATTCTTAGCCATTTGACGCACTGAAAGTAGGTTTGGGGACTTACTGCACATTTTTCATGGTAACACGCTTCTTATAACACAACATCACGAATATTGTACATGTGTTATCTCAAATGTGTCATGTGGTTACTTGCCCCGCTGTCCACATACCAAGAAAATGAATCATCTGAAATTGACATTGAATCTGCTGCTTGTGCACATGCACTCATATCGGTAATGGTGGCAAATAAAACATTCTTTCTTTCATCCTTTCTTAAAATTGCCATGTTATTTGATTTCGATTTTAAGGGCAATTTCTTGAAATATGTCCAAGCCCGCTGGAGTTGTAACATTTAATTTGCTTCTTACCTTTCTTAACACCTTTGGACTGAAATGCAGATTCCTTATCTGAGGCTTTATCAAATTTTGCATCTTGAAGCAAAAGATTTTTCACCATATCTACCGTCAATTTCTCCTTCGTGTTTTCCACGGCCATGACAAGTTGCTTAAAGTCATCCGTTAATCCAGCTAACATTAGCGACGCCGTCAATTCGTCGTCTATATTTAAGCCGGCATTTTTCATCTTTAGCGCCATTATAACGATGTCATTAACATATTCCTGGATTGATCCATAATTCTGTAACTTGATATTCACGAATTGTTTTAACAGCTCTACTTTCCGCGTAAGGCCCGTATCTTCATATGCGTTCATTAGTGCACGCCATGCATTTTTCGCCGTTGTTGCAGTTGCAATGTGACCGTAGTTATCTGGTTCAATCGTCAATGGGAATTCAGCTAGAGCTTTGGCATTCAGATCAGCATCAGTCTTATCGTCCTCTACAGCTTTGCAGCAGCTCTTCCTAACCAGATATGATTGCGTTTGCCTTTTCCAAACGTCGAAATTTTCTCTTCTTTCTAACGGGAAAGATACATTAGCAGCCATAATTTAGTAGAACGTCAAAAAAAATTTTTCGAACATGACAGGAAGCCCATAGCCTGTTATATTTGAATTCGTTTATTGAACTGAAGAAAATAATTTTAAAATACATACAGAATAGAAAAACATATTTATACATAAGCCTACTATGATACATTTTAAAATAGTAAACCAAGTGATTTATAATTAAATAGAATATTTCATTCCATTCTCAACAAAAGCTTTATTTGAAGTGCACTGCAATAATATCAAGTAAAATTTAAAATGAATAAGTTATCGCGCGACGTAATTCCCAATCAATTTAGTTCCTCATAAAAAAGTGTCTCGCACATTTCGATTTTAACCAGAATCATTAGTTTTGCTACCATAATTTATCAGAGTTTATACGGTTTTTTTTGTTTTTTTTTTTTTTTGAATCGTAAAAAGTTTCCTCTTTCTTTTGGACATAGATGAAATACTGTGAAAACACGTGACACGTGATATGTGTCAATGTTTTGAAATAGCATTAAGCAGAAATCCTTTCACTAGGGCATCCGTAAACATGGTATACCGACGTTTGGGATATTGGAAGAACAGGTGTTACTGTTGCATATTTTAAACGTTCCAATAAACTTTTTCATTTATCAGGAGACAATATCCCAGCTGAACGTAGTAGAAGATATTAGGTTGAGGTTTGTATTTGGTGATATAATTAACTTATCGAACAGTGAAATATGCTAGCTATATACCATTGTTTCTCTCATCCATAAAATAACAAGCGGAATGAACTAACACCGACTGAAATTACACTAATCCTACTGAATGTATACACCAGCAAAATATTGAAATAATGGAAATATATATTAGTCCAGATAACTTACATATTAGTGGAATTAAATATTAGACCAAAAAGAAGAATACAAAGTGACGGAGCAGTGCCAATGAATGTCATTGGCAAAGTTCGGCAAAGTTATACTAAAACCTATCATCATATGAGGGCCATTTAAGTATCTAGTAGGGTCCATTCTCAGAATATGTATCGTAATTTTTTTTTGACGTCACATCTGAGGGAACATCACTATCATGCATATTTTTGGTAAATGCATAAAACTTTATTTATTTAATTTACAGCTACAAAATCTTAAATTGTCTTCATTAGGTCCATATAAAAATGGACTGATGTAAACTGTATAATTATGTATATTTTTGACTCAAAAACTTTAAAAACTTAGAACAATCGGGCGATAATAGCAACTTACAGAACAAGTTTCAGCTTACTTCAAATTTCACCAAATGAAATGAAACTTGTTAAAAAAAATTAGATGTGTTTAATAAATCATCTTAAAAACATAACTTATTGAGTTGGTACATAGGATCACTCCCCTTTAAGGAAAACTACTGCGCCTCGGACTCGGGTTCAACTTCCAAAAAGATCTTGTCTTTGCATATTTACACACATTATTGCTAAAAATTAAGTACGTATAATTTTATTATCACGCCAACGTTTTTCGTCGAAAATTTCAAACTTTTTTGAGGGCTTCCGTTTGCAACTAAAGTGTATATTTCTATCAAAAACAAGTTTCTTTACATTGGCTTGTGGGCGCTCAAAACTATGCTCTATAAATATAACTGTTCAACTGTATGCGTTGTTTGTACGTTGATGGATATAGCGACAATTGTCTGACGATAACAGCTACGTAGGTCAGTGCCAACAAACGTTTCCGTTCGCTTGGACGGCTTACAAACGTTTCCGTCCAAGCGAAACGTAAAATTTAAAAAACTTATAAAATCGAATAATTTCTTCTACATTGTTTCATTGTTTGTATTACAGAAGAAGGTGCAAAAAATAAATAAACCTCGTGGATGTGATAAAGATGTAAAGGTGGATGCAATTAGCCAGAAGTTTGTTATTATTATTTATTTTTTTTTTAGTTATTATTTATGAAATTGTTTTCACATCCTCAGCAACGTTCATCACAAACAAACATATTTACAAGAATAATCTAGCAAAATTTGAAGAACATTTTACCAAAATTAAAACAAAAAATTAGAAAATTTTGTTTTTTTGTTTTTGTTTCAATGGAAAATTGAGCAAAAATTTCATTTCTAATTTCTATTTTCTAATTTTGACAAAATTTTATTTCTATGAAATGTTGCTATAATTTTATTTCCATAGAAAATTTTGCCTATTTTTTTATTTTAAGGTAAAATTTTGCCAAAATTTTTTACTTTTTTTTTACTTTTATTTTAATTTTTATTCTTATTCTTTTATTTAAATTTTATTTCTGTAGAAAATTTTACAACATTTTATTTGTATAAAAATTTTATTTCTACAGAAAATTTTAATTTCTATAGAAAATTTTGCCAAATTTTTATTTTTAAGGAAAATTTTTCCGAAATGTTTTTCTTTTATTTTCATATTATTTCTACAGAAATTTTTGCCAAATTTTTATTTCTTTAGAACTTTATTTCTATTAAAATTTCTATAGAAATTTTTGCCATATTTTAAATGTCATAGAAAATTTTGCCATAATTTTATTTAGAAAATGTTGCCAAAATTTTTTTTTTATAAAAGCTTTGTCAAAATTTTATTTCTACAGAAAATCTTATTTCTATAGAAAATTGTACCAACATTTTATTTTTATGGAAATTTTTCTAAAATATAAGTTCAATAGAAAATATTGCAAAAATTTATTATTTTTTTTTTTTTTTGAAAAATTTTGCTAAAATTTAATTTCTACAGAAAATGTTGCCAAAATTTTATTTTATAAAAAGTTTAACCAAAATTTTATTCTATAGAAGACTTTGGCAAAATTTGTTTTCTATAGGAAATTTAGTGATATGTAATTTTATTTCTATAGAAAATTTGGTAAAAAGTTTATATCTATAATTGAAGTACCTGTTGATTGAAGTAGAATATTTCGCAAAATCTTGAAAATCATCAAGAATTCTACCAATCTACTAAACAGTAAACTATTTACCATTTTTGATAGAATTCTACCAACTGTGGCAACCGTGATCTGAACCCCAAGCTAAAATGCGTTTCGTAGAGGGATGTTCTGTATGGTTACTGAAGTCCATTATGTTTAAAACGTTTGTAATTATTGGTATTGCTAAAGGAATCGTAAACGATTACCCAGGGAAGTTCAATAGTTTTCAATGGTAGGAGCCGAGTCCGAACATCGCGTCGTACTATGAGTCAAAACCAATTAGAAAAGCTAGCAATCTTCCCACACCAATGAAGGAAAGTTGGATTTGGAATTTTTATTTATAATATTTTGCGGTCGATAGTTAATTCATTCAAAGCGATATATTAAGATTATTTTTTTCTGATTTGTTTGTCTTTCGACAACCTATTCAATTGAATTGTATGCTAATCTTTCTTTCTAAATGGCTCTATTTGTGTCTGCATATTTTGGGTGAATATTCCGAATTTCTGCCAAAAGCAATTGTCCGACCCCTTTTGGAAAAAAAAACACGATTTTCGTAGCCAACAATTTTGGTTTGGTCATTTAGAGTTGATGGTATTCTAAATCTCGTTTGTAGCCACCATTTTTGGGGTAACACTGCCAATTTCCCTGTTCATTCTTCGTTTGGAGAACACAATAAAATGAAGTATATGGCATAGGATAAGCACTAAACCCAGACCCCATTCCCATGCTCTCTACTTCTATATGTTAATAAAATTTCATTTCAGCATTTTTGTTTGCCAGAAAATTGCCATGAAGCTAAAAACAAAGGATACTCTATAATATTCCTATTGTGAGAGTCATTTATTTGGCCAAGTCTACCTCAATGTCCGGCCAATTTAAAATTCCAAACCTCATCTCTAGTTCATAGACCGCACATATGAGGTGCTTTATGCGAACATGTTATGGTGTGGGTCTCCCGTCCATACGTGAGCGGTGTCCTGGATGTGTTTATGAATGCGTCGTATTAAGGCTTGATTTGTTTACATTTCAACTTTGGTAATTTTCAGAGTATGCCTTTTTTTGTTGCTTGGATCGTATAAATAAACCCATGGTTATGGCTAATTTGGAAAGTTTTGGGAAAAAGAAAGATGAAATTTTAATTGAATTTAAAATCCAACGTGAGTTATGACTTAACATTAATGCTTCGTTTCAAAGAGCCTTTGATTAATGTCAACAATTTCAGTGTGGCTTAGACATCGTATGGGTGATTTAATGGTGAAACCTGAGTGTGTTTTGTTTTTGGAATAGCGAACGATTTGTTAGTCATGTGAAATAGTTGTTCTAAATTGCAAATTATACTAACCATGCAAATTGGTATAATACTTTAGAAGTAGGGAGTAGCGAGCAGCTACGGAAATTGGTGCTTTGTTATCTCAATTAAACCCTAGATTTTCAATTAAAGAAAAAAGTATAGGTTTCATTTCATACCCACAGTATGGAGGTATATTAACTTGGTCATTCCGTTTGAAACGTAAAATATATAAATTTAAAAAGTATATACATTTTTTATTGTGGTGATATTGTGAGTCGATTTAGCGAAGTCCGCCTTCCTGTTGAAATCACAATTCCGAACTTAACAAGCTATTGACATTAAAGTTGCGACAAGTAGTATTTATGATGTAGGTCGGATGGTATTACAAATGGGTTACATGCACTGAAAAAAGCATGCCCGGTTCCAAAGATTTTGTATTTCCTTTAAAAAATTTGGTATTGATTCCGAGCCAAAGAAGCGGAGAATACAAGTAAGGATACTTTTAAGACACAATTCTCTTTTAAATTTGGGTTTTGTGTACTTGCTTCTAGGAAGCAAATTTTAATTTTTCGCTTTCTCAGCTTTTATTCTTCATATGCTATCAAAGACCTTTAAAAACGAGTTAACGACAATTTTATTTTCCAAATTAAGGCTCGACTTCCAGTAGAAATTATGCTATGTTTCAAGTAAAAAACTTCTTTAAAATAAAGTTTTGAAAAACATGTCCTATATTTGAACGATTTTTTGCTTTATAGTTAAGATGCAAAAAGATAACAAATTTAAAGACAATTTCTTAAATTTAAAGAATTTTTCTGAATTATTAAAGTCAACTTGACCTTTGCTCACACATTTTTTCTTTCATGTTATGACACCCATTTTTAAGTGAAATCACTTAACAACACTTTTCGACTTTTGGACAACACAACACAACACTTTCGACTTTGGGATAAGGAAAAAAACTTTATATTAGAGAAATGCGTCTTCTATGCTAAGCAAAATTTGCATTCGTATTTTAAGGACATGAAATCTTTGACAATATTTTTTTCAGTGTGGGAACACTTTTAGGTATGACCTCCAATAAACTGATACCCAGATTTGACTAACGGAAATTTCTTCGATACATCTGATTTGTTACGTAGTTCTAACTATGCCAAAAATGGTCGATAATTATATAAAGTCCCCGTCTTGTAGGAACACATTTCATTCAATCCAGATTGAAATTGTTGCGTGATGTCAGTATATGTCTTCAAACAATCATGTAAACATTGAACCACATCGGTCTATAATTATATATAGCACCCATGTAAACCGGTTCTTAGATTTGATTTCATCAGCCTAATGGAGCAAACTTCATCCGATAATTATGGATCGATAGCAACCAATTTCTGTACATCATCACGTATGAGTATACTGAAAAAAAGCATGTCCGGTTCCAAAGATTTTGTCTTTACACTAATGATTATGGTATTGATTTCAAGTCAAAGAAACGGAGAATTTAACCCTTTCACTACCGATGTCCACTTAGAAGGACATTCGAAAAAGACACAAAATTCTATTTTCCCACTTATCTTTGACTTATTTCTCGATGTTATTTTAAAATAGAGGCTTCTAATCTAAATAAGCTATAAATATTTGCCACATTGGTGAGCATTACAATACATTTTTATATTTTTCTTTAACAATAAACAAAAAATATGAAAATTTGAGACAATTTTTCTACTGTTTTTCGGGTTTTTTTTTTGTATTTTTTCTCACACTTTGAAATATATTCTAAGCCCAATAGCGCTTCTTTTCATAAGGCCATTTGGTCACAAGTCAAGAATCAAGTTTTCAGAACAAGCTGGTATAGCTCTTGAAGTAATTGAGATAGGATCTCAAAATAACAATTTTTGTTTTGCATGCTGTTAGTACTACCAAAAACAGAAGAAAAGTTAACGTTTTTAACATTAGGTTTATTTCGGTAGTGAAAGGGTTAAGTAAGAATACTTTTAAAACATAACTCACTTTTAAATTTGAGTTTTGCGTACTTGATTCTAGGAACAACGAAAAAAAAAGAAATAGAAATACGTTTTCTATGCTAAGCAAAAAAGATGTTCGTGTTTTAAGGACATGAAATCTTTGGCCTCACTAAAATTTTTTTCAGTGTATTGATTTTACCTAGATCAAAAGAAATTTACCCACTCAAGAGTTTGCGGTTTATATGGTCCTACACTGTTAGAAAAATATGTTTTTCATATGTTCCGATATAAACAAAATGTGTTTCGGGCACGATTTTAAACCACAATATATTTAAGTGCGAACATGTAATTTTCCTAAACTAACACTAAATGTTTGCGACATCTATGTTAATATGTTAGAATATATTATGTTTGGGGCATGAATGTTTCATAAAAATCATATGTGTGAATACAAACATATATAAATTTACAAATTTCAACTAAACATACATATGTTGTGATATTTTATTCAAAGCGACAGAGAGAGTATAGAGAGAAATAGAGATGGAAACCGGGAGAGTTGACGAAAGATGTCAATATAACACAGCAAAAGAGTCAAAAGAGAACAATTTCTGTGAAACCGCTTGTATGTTGTTTCGGAAAACTGTTTTATGATAAGGCCAAAAATTTGATATGTTTAAGTCTAAATATTATTTAATTTGAATAAAGAGAATATACATTCTGAACCAAGAGAATAGACATTTGAAAAACAAACAGCTTATGTTTTCGCCTTGAGAGCAGCATTTTATGTATGTGTGGACATGTGTTTTGTTTATCATTTTGGCATTATTTTTTTCTTGGTTCGTTGAAAGAAATCAGGGGTCTTCATAAAAATAACGAAAGGGCACTATACTCTTTTTAGAGTTGGGACGGTAAAATGAAATAAGGAGGAAATAGTGAAAAATTACACAGTAAAATGTAAAAAAACAAAGTTTAGTTTCTCTTTATTAAAAAGTAGTCCACGAGGAGTTGACGGACACCATCAAATATAAAAGCGGGCATTAAGTTCGACTTTTACAGCTAAAACAATTTAAAAAGTTTATTTTCTTTAAAATGAATTATTAAAGAAAAATAAAAGGAATTTTAGATCGATGGTGTTAAATGCTAGTAAAAAACTGTTCACTCCTAAATAAATTTATGTTTATATTATAAAATTATGTATGTATGTTTATACTCGACTCCACGTTCTTCTTTTGTTAGTTTTTGAATTCCTTCCAAATTTTAAAGTTTTGTACGAAAACAGTTTTTTATTACAAGATTGTTATTTTTGCAATAAAAAATAATATTTTATCCAAAAATCATTCAATTTCGTTTATATCAAGCACTGTTACTGACTATAAATCTTTAATAACGCACATTTCGATGTTTCATTTAAAAAAATTAATATAGTATAAATATAAATGTGTAAATAAAAAAAAAAAAAACAAAACAAAAAAAATGTTCGGTCGGAGCAGGGATTGAACCCACGACCCTTTGCATGCAAGGCAGACATGCTAACCACTGCTCCACGTGGCAAACAAATGTATGTTTCTGTTAAATAATGTTATGTTTGCATGGGCTCGTGGGCGCTGCAAACTATGCTATATAAATGTAACTTAAAACGATAATTATCTACTGGTGACTATAACAGCTACGTAGCCCAGTGGATAGTGTGTTGGCTTACAAACTGTATGGTCCTCGGTTCGATTCTCCGTGCAGGCGAAAGGTAAAATTTAAAAAAATTTATAAAAGTGAATAATTTCTTCAACATTATTTGTATTACAGAGAAAGGTGCCAATAACTAAAAAAATTCGTGGAAGTGAAAATTACGAGTATGTTAGGGAATGAGCACAATCGTGTTTGGGAAAAATTCTTCCAAGCATATAATATTTTTGGCTCAAAATTCTTCCAAACATATAATATGTTCACATAAAACAAACATATTAATGTTTCGGCAGTATGCAATAATATATGTGCTTCCTGCAAAATATGTTTGGAACATATGTTAAAGAAGCGATTTTTTTTGAGGGTGTATATATAATTATAGACGATGGACCAATTTTTGCATGGATGCTAGAAAGTATATACGGACACAAACCCGCAAGTTCGGATTCGTGTCAGCCTCCATAACCTAACCTAACCTAACCTATACTGACCTCACATGCCAAATTTCACTTGGATCGGATTATCCAAGAAGCAAGACCTTGGTGGTTGCTTTTTTGGGATATATAAAATGATGAACCGATATAGACCAACTCCTGCATGATTATTAAAATGCATTTACATTACGTCCCGTAGTTCAACTGCATCGCATAAAATTGGCTCCTTCGCAAGGTTCGGCAGCTTCAATGCAGTGATCGGTTTATATGAGCGCTATTTATAATTATGATATATGAGCTCTATTTATAATTATTATAATTTTTGCATAGTTGTTAGAAGGCAGACGAAATGTTCTTCAACCGTCGAACTGAACGGACGTGTTTCTTAATAGCGGAGTATTTCATCGTAATAAGTACTTATTACGAATTTCACGTGTGGTGGAAATAATAAACCACCATGCAGCGAAATTCAAAGTCATCCACTGGGTTGCTAACTTCAGGGCCCAGTGGACGGGTAACGACTGAAGTTATAAATTTGGGCATCGACCAAGAGTCAGGCCCAATTAGTCGACCTGTAGACGGGTCGACTGGCGGTGACACTTTGGCAAGTCGAACCTTTTCTAAGGTGACGACATCAAAAGGAGGCAATCCCTCTCGAAAGAGATTCAAGGAACGAAGAAATGCTTTGTCTATCCTAAAGAAATTAGGATCAGTCGACCCAAGCACGTTGTCGGCTAAGCAAAGCGATTCCTTAAATTGGGCTCAAGGAATTCTTGAAGCTGGAAAAAGGGAACGATCACCGGATGAGCTGCCATCCTCTAAACGGGATCAAAGATCGTTTGCCTCAGTTGCAAAAGACAGCCTTGTGATGGCTATTATTAATAAAGGAGCATTGGACGGTATGATTCCAAGGCAAAAATGGGGGGAAATTGAGAACGCGATGTCTGGTGTCTACTCAGAGGTGCGAAAAAAGTTTCCCGGACCAAGTCCTCGACGGCAAGATGCTGGATGGTATCAAGGACGATATAAGTTAATAGCTTTTGCAGACCAGAGGTCTATGGATTGCTTTAAAGCAGCATTGATGCTAATTGGTGAAGTTTGGGAAGGAGCCGCTTTGGAGTTAGTCGATAAAAAAGACATACCGGCTAAACCTAGAGCACATGCATGGATACCGGCAAACCCTCCTGATCCTGAGTCAATACTAGAGAGACTAAAAGAATGTAACCCAGATCTTCCAACCGCCGATTGGAAGGTTGGTCGTTTGGATGAGGTGGATGGACCAAGACGACATGCGGTGTTTATATTAAACATAGAGTCGCTGCCACATCTAGCCCAGACCCAAGGACGCGTAAGTTATGGCTTTCATGATATCCATATGAAGGTATACAAAAGCGATCAGCCAAAGGATTCCGAAACGGACAAGCCTCCGGTAGAGTCAGCAGTGGAAAAATCTCCTAGCGAAGCCGAAGGAGACATAAAACCTGCAGACTATGGCGAAAATCATATGCGGGAAGTTTCTACAGGCTCAAGCCTCACCAAAACTGAACCGCGGATTGTTGCGAGAGTCACCGAGATCTGTGAAGAGGAAGCCCTTGATGATTCAATTGAAGCGGCGGATGTGACGGTGGTTGAAAATTTGGATGGTTCTACGGTTCCTCCAGATAAATCTTCACCATTGTAAGGCCGCTTGTGCTGCCTTAAAAGTTCTTCTGATGAAAGGAGACATAGATATAGTTCTTATTCAAGAACCATACATATATAAGAACAAGATCTGTGAATTAAGCACTCCGGGTTTCAAACTTTTGCATAATACCGGTACCGATATAAATCGAGCATGTATAATTGCTAAAAACGAACTAAACTTGCTTCTGCTTCCTTCATTGAGCAATGCAGACACTGTCGTAGCCAGTCTAGAGATATCCACATGCAAATATTGGGTATCTTTGGTCTACATGGGACATGATAGGGAGATGCCACCCTGTGCCGTTAAGACCTTAGTTGAGGAGTCACTAAAAACAAAGACAAAACTCATTATGGGATGCGATGCAAATGCGCATCATAGTATTTGGGGAAGTAGTGATACTAATGCAAGGGGAGAATCGCTAATAGAGTTTATTTTGCGTACTAACCTGGTAGTTTGCAATAAGGGAGATGCACCAACCTTCGTCACCAGGAACAGACAAGAGGTTTTGGACGTAACGTTGACCTCTCCGGAACTGAATGATAAGATATCTGAGTGGCAAGTTTTGAGGGAACATAGCTTCTCAGATCATCGCTACATCAGTTTCAGATTGGCTGTTCGTACTTCAAAGACCATATTTCCGCCAAATGTTAGGAAATCTGATTGGAATAGGTATAGGGAATCGTTCAATTCGATGATACCGGAAATGCCGGAGACAAATATGAGCACTGTGCAAGATATCGAACACGCAGTGGAGCGGATTACTAAGACCTTCAACATTTCACTGAAAGCTGCTTGCCCTAGAGGAAAGCCAAGGGGAAAAAATCGGCCGCCATGGTGGACTACGGAGTTAAGTAATATGAGGAAATCCTGCAGGAAGCTCTTTAACAAAGCAAAGTCCACAAGAGCTCCGGAGGATTGGGACACTTACAAGATGAATCTGAGAGAATATAAACGAGAACTGAGAAGGTCTCAACAAAACTCTTGGGATGATTACTGTAGCAGTATTGAGAATACGTCAGAGGCTTCCAGACTACGGAAGGTACTAGCATCCACTAACACCGCTCCAGGTTTCATTAAAACATCGGAGGGAAATTGGACAACGTCCAGTGAGGAGACGTTGGAGGTACTTTTGGACACACACTTCCCTGGAAATCAGACGGTTGAACCATGTTCCGGCGGTGTAACAGAGGCTCAGCGATCATTTCCTATCGAGGAAATTGTGTCGGAATCTAGAATAAAATGGGCTTTAAATAGCTTTGGACCATTCAAATCCCCCGGACCTGATGGAATTACTCCGGCGGAGTTACAGGCAGTGGCTGAAAGAATTATCCCCTGGTTGACGGTGATATATAAACGATGTGTAAACTTAGCATATATTCCAGAAAAGTGGAGGGAAACAAAAGTCGTCTTCATACCTAAAGCAGGAAAAGCCTCTCACTCGAGTGCGAAGGATTTCCGACCAATCAGCTTATCCTCATTCCTACTTAAGACCCTGGAGAGGATGATAGACATGTATCTTAGAACTAGCGTGGATTCAAGTTTGCTCTCGAAACGACAGCATGCATACTCGAAGGGCAGGTCTACTGAGACCGCATTGCATGAACTAGTCAGCTTTATTGAAAGCTCACTATCTGTCAAAGAATACACAATCGTGGCGTTTCTAGACATCGAAGGGGCGTTCAATAATGTCCATCCGAGGTCGATATTAAATGGACTGACAACTCTGAATGTTGATCCAGGTATACTTAGGCTGTTAGACGAACTTCTAATAAAGAGACGTATTTCAGCCACACTAGGGCAAGCAAACATACAAAGGTATGTGAACAGAGGCACTCCCCAAGGAGGAGTTCTATCACCTCTTCTTTGGAATGTTGCTATAAACAACCTTCTGGTTTCCCTAGAAAAAGAAAGGATAAAAGTGGTGGCATACGCAGATGATGTGACGCTAGCAGTCAGGGGAAAATTCCCATCCACAATCAGAGATATTATACAGAGAGCTCTCCGGATGACTGAGAAATGGGCGAAAGATAATGGTCTTGGTGTAAATCCAGCAAAGACAGAACTAGTCATGTACTGCAAAGATCGTTAGGCCCATTTCCTTAGGGGGTACTGAAATTCCCTTTGGTGAGTGTGCAAAATACCTTGGCGTTATTTTGGACAGGAAGCTGAATTTTAGGCTTAATATTGAAGAGAGGGCGAGAAAAGCCACGGTAGCTTTGTACTCGTGCAAAAAGGCAATAGAGAAAAAGTGGGGACTAAAACCAAAAATTGTGCATTGGCTATACACTGCAGTAGTTAGACCTATAATGCTATATGGTGTTGTAGTCTGGTGGACGGCACTTCAGAAACCGACTTGTTTAGATAAAGTTCAGCGTATGGCGAGCTTATGTATCTCAGGCGCATTTAGTAAGACAGGAACAGACTCCCTTAATGTCATGCTACATCTATTGCCTTTAGACATTTTGGCCAAACAGTCAGCTGCAACAACGGCTGTGCGGTTGCGCGAGCTATCGCTGTGGTCGGAAAAAATGTACGGTCACAGTTCGGTTCTCAAAGTAATGCCAGATGTGCCCAACGTAGTGGATTACACCCTGGTAAAACCACTTTTCGACAAAAAAAAGTTTGAAACTCTAATTCCCAACAGTGAGGAGTGGTGTACATAGACCCCGGGGAATAAAAGATATATAGATTTCTATACTGATGGCTCCAAATTGAATGGACAAGTGGGGTTCGGAGTATATTCTAAAGATCTGGAAATTCGAATAGCGAAAAGATTACCTAATCACTGTAGTGTTTTTCAGGCTGAAATATTAGCAATAAGAGAGGTGGCGAATTGGCTGAGAAGTAATGTTCCAACAAATATTGGCATTAATATATACTCAGACAGTCAACCTGCAATAAAATCCTTGGACTCTGTGTTCCTCAACTCGAAAACGGCCATCGACTGCCGCAAATCTCTCAATGAGATGGCTGAGCAGTACAATATTCACCTAATATGGGTGCCTGGCCATAGGAACATACCGGGGAACTGCGAAGCGGATGAGTTGGCAAGGCTAGGGACTACCTTACATATTCCAGGGGAACTGGAATTTGTTGGTATGCCCCTAGCTACCTGCAAGCTCATGCTGCGTGAGAAGGCTGTTAGGATGGCAAATGTTCGATGGGAGAATTGCAAGGGTTGTAACGACACCAAGCAAATATGGCCCCATTTCAACTTAAACCGCACACTAGATATGCTAATGTTCTCGAGACGTCAGATATCACTCCTGATATCTGCTATAACGGGTCGCTGCCTGATAGGTGATTTTGCAAAAACTATTGGCGCGAAGTATAATGACTATTGTATGAGCTGTCATGATGCGGAGGAAAAAGAATCAATTAAACACCTCTTGTGTGAGTGTCCTGCATTTTGTGTAAGGCGCAAGCAACTTTTAGGAGCATATAGCTTCAGATTACTGGCGGATCTGGAAAACGTTAACTTAAGCAGTCTGCTAATGTTTTTGGAACAATCTGGTTGGTTCAACAAAGAAAAATAATCAAGAAGGTTCAGCGGTTAAAACTAGAAGTGCCCATATGTAATAGGTACTTTTAGTTAATGTGGTATCACAATGGACTGAATAGTCTAAGTGAGCCTGAATCTTAATCGGGCTGCCACTTTAACCTAACCTAACCTAACCTAGAAGGCAGACATCACGTACCAAATTTCAACCACATCGGATTAAATTTGCTGGAGGTCAAATATGGCGGTCGGTTTATATGGTGGCTATATAAACCGACAGGCGGATGGACACGGCTAGATCGACTCAAAATTTCACAAGGACCCAGAAAATAAACGAAAAATGGAAACAGTTTTATTGGAAGAATGAACTAACTCGTGCGAAAATTTAACTGTGAAAAAGTACTCCATATTTCGAGATTTCCACAAAACGTTGTTAAAACCAAGAAAGTTTAATGCCCTGTTGAATTTTCAGTTCACGAAATTATACCCTCTCACAGAAGAAAAATTAACTAAAAGTAAAGAAGAAATTCATTGAGGTCAAATCATGACAATTTTAACAACACATTAGTTCATTCTTACTATTTTTGAGAATCGTACGAAAATGTTCGTTTGCTTTAGTGCATATTGGACTTATGTGTACGGTCATTGAACTTTATAGTCACGTTTAGCTCACAAAATCTTAGACACATACGTAATAAACGATTTCATTAAGCTGTGGAAAATTTCGAAAAAAAAAATAAAATTTACCTTCAAACAAATAATTTCTTTGTAGTAAAAACTAGCGTAACCCGGCCCGCTTTGCTGCGCCTACCGAAGCATATTTTCGTTAACTTAGTCAATCATATCCTTCGATCTGAAAACAAAATCGAAAAGATTTGAACTATTTTAAAGAGTAGGGTCAAGGGAAGTCTGGCACAAAAACTGAAGTACAGATTAATCACTACATGGTTTCTACACATGTTCAAATTGTTATCAAAAGTCAAGTTCAATTTTCATAAAAAATTACTGGATTATATTTCAATACGTTTATTTTAGATTTTTGTTACAAGTTTTTACAACTGCTTTGCTCCGTGGTTGAAAAATAATAGAATGAATAAAAGTTATTTGTATGTTGAAGTCGCCAAAATTTCATTCAGAGATCAAGTCAATTTGTTAAATATACATACATTGCTACATATTTATAAAAAGGTATGAATAAATCATAAAATAACATCAAAGAGAATGATCTTTAGCGTTTGCGCCAAGAATATGTAACATTTCGACATACATACGGGAGCACATAACTAAAGGGTGATTTGTTAAGAGCTTGATAACTTTTTTTTAAAAAAAAACGCATAAAATTTGCAAAATCTCATCGGTTCTTTATTTGAAACGTTAGATTGGTCCATGACATTTACTTTTTGAAGATAATTTCATTTAAATGTTGACCGCGGCTGCGTCTTAGGTGGTCCATTCGGAAAGTCCAATTTTGGGCAACTTTTTCGAGCATTTCGGCCGGAATAGCCCGAATTTCTTCGGAAATGTTGTCTTCCAAAGCTGGAATAGTTGCTGGCTTATTTCTGTAGACTTTAGACTTGACGTAGCGAATTTTAATTTTTCGCTTTTTCAGCTGTTTTTCTTTATATGCTATCGTCCTTTAAAAACGAGTTAACGACAACCTTATTTTCCAAATTAGGCTCGACTTCTAGTAGAAATTATGCTTTGTTTCAAATGAAAACGTCTTTAAATAAAGTGTTGAAAAACATGTCCTATATTTGATCGATTTTTTGCTTTGTAGTCAAGATGCAAAAAGACAACAAATTTAAGTACAATTTCATTAAATTTAAAGAATTTTTCTGAATTATTAAAGTCAAGTTGACCTTAGCCCAAACATTTTTTCTTTCATGTTATGATAAGCATTTTTAAGTGAAATCACTTAATTATAAGGACATTACGACTTCATTGAAAAGTTTAACGACTTTTGGACAAGGAAAAAAATTTCATATTAGAGAAATGCGTCTTGTATGCTAGGCAACATTTGCATTCGTATATTAAAGACATGAAATCTTTGACCTCACGACAATATTTTTTCAGTGTACTTTATGAGGTCTGAGGCCAATATTTCAATGCGTTACATGCGGAATAATAAAGGTATATATACCCTAGGTTGCACTGAGAAAATATTGTGGTGAGTTCAAAGATTTCGCGCTTGGCATAGAAAACACATTCCTTCTTTCTTCTTTGATTCGACTTAAAACTAAGGTCAACTTGTCTTTAATAATTCTGAAAAATTCTAAAAAATTAATGAAATTGTCTTTAAATTTGTTGAGTTTTTATGTCTTGACTACAAAGAAAAAAGCGTTCAAAAACACGAAATGAGTTTCAACACTTTTTGTAAAGACGTTTTTTACTTGAAATATAGAATAACTTCTATTTGAAGCCGAGTGTGAATTTGGAAATTTAAGTTGTCGTTAACCCGTTTTAAATTACTTTGATTGCACATAAAGAAAAAAAATATATATTAAAATTTGTTTCCTACAATCAAGTACGCAAAACTCAAATTTAAAAGAGAATTGCGTCTTAAAGGTATCTTTACTTCAATTCTCTATTTTTTGGCTCAGAATCAATATCAAAAATTATTAGTGTAAAGTAAACAGCAGTTGCACTGAATTTGAATCCCTTCTGATCCTAATTCAATGTTTTGGATGTAAATTAAAAAATTCTGTGATATTGTGTCAAATAAATAATTTTTATAACTTTTTATAATTTTTAATGGATTCTAACGCTTGTCGGAAACGTTTGATCTCAAATATTTTCAAAAATTCACAATTTTTTCAGATTGAATTTAGCATTTTTTCGACAAAATTTAAATGATTTGTACCATTTTATGAATTCTTACTCCGTTTTTAACGTATTTGAAACGAAAAAAGTTAAAATTACCCATTAAAAAAACCAAGTTATAAAAAATTTAATTAAAAGAACTTCCTGGGTAGTTAAAATAAAGAACATCATTGGGAATGCATCTTCTGGAAGTGCTTTTAAAGTTGTGCCTTTGGAAGAACTTCCAAATTTTTTTGATGGGTCGCCCAGCAAAAAATTCAAGGTTGTTCCAAAGGCACAACTTTAAAAGCTCTTCCAAAAAATTCCCCCCTCAGGAAGTTCTTTTAATTCAATTTTTATAACTCGCTTTTTTCATATTTTTAATGAGTATTTTTACCTTTTTTGGTATGGTACAAATTATTTGTCAAAAAAATGCTAAATACAATCTAGAAAAATTGTGAATTGTTGAAATTAGTTGAGGTCAATAGTTTCAGACAAGTATTAGCATGCATTAGAAATCATAAAAATTGTAAAAAATATTTATTTGGCAAACTATTACAAAATTTTATTTACAAAAATTTGATTTACATCCAAAATACTGAATTCGAATCACACCATAAGAAGTGATGCAAATTCAGTGCAACACCTATTGAAATGGTGGACATCCGACCTATCATAAGCCCATGTTAAATTCATCGCTTCTCCGTGAATTTTTTACCACCTCCGGATCCAAAAAGAACATTTTCACTACTTTTTTGGCGACGCTTTTTTGCTGGGCGATTAACTCGAGCGTCGACGATGGCAATGGCGTGGGCCACAATTATGCAGATAATGACTCCTCCTGGTATTCATCGACTATGAAATCTCTGAATTTTAATGCGTTGGGCTTTTGCGTCTGGGTCCAACGAAAATTAATACACCAGTCATTGCATGCTGGAAAAATTTTCTTGCATGCCATCCTTAGTGGATGGTTCATCATCTCTTATTCCTTAATGTAGCCTTTTAAGTCCAGTTTCCGATATGTTGAGGTATCGCGCATATTGACATGACTATTTTTGCATTATCCAGTTTGTTCAAAAATGCAATCAAATGTTTTCTTGTTTATGCTTGTTTTGCAGAATATGCTAGAGAAGAATCTGTCTTTGCTATTCGTATTGATTGCTCATGTATCCTTGTATTGATCCAAACAGGTATTCAGAGACAAGTTGATGCTTTTCGAAAACATAGTTTGGTTATGACATCTGAGTCTCATACAATGTGAGTAATACGTACAAGCTAATGTCTTTCCAAAACTCCACTACAAAAAGTCCATAATACATTCACAAAATAGCAAGTTTGATAAACATACCACAATAGACCATGTTCGAGTTGATGTTATTGTCAGGGTTTGTTGACGACATTATTGAAGGACATCAACACCCGTTCAAATTAATTCAGCGTTAAATTGTTAGTGCATGACATCACGTGAAAAGATACAAACATAGAGGTACAACTTGAAACATTGCGAAAATTTTAGCATTTAGGTTCTTTAAATGGTTTAACATTTATTTCTGATTGATTACTAGATTATTTTTCTCACTGTAATTTTTCGTTAGAAATTCAGCTAACACATTCATTTTACTATTAAAATCTTGGAGCATGTAAGTTTGTTATGAAAACTACACAGATCCGTGGGAAAGATTCGTTTTTGAGTAGGTTGCGCTAAGAAGGGATAATCTTCATACACACAAAGAAAACGAACGTTTGGAAAACGTGTATAGACGTTGTTCTTTCGTTAGAGACTTGAATTTCTTCGAATATTTCAAAATTTTATCCCAAAAAAAAAAAATATATATATATATATATATATATACTCTTTCCCACTATTGTGGTACATGGTACACTCAAAAAAAGTGAACTCTATATTTCACTAAAGCCAATTTAACTTTATTTTAGTTCGTGGAATAATTATGTTTGGAGAAAGTTTCCTTTACTCTAATAATTTTTGGCATAGGTTAGTTAAATTAACTAAAACCGAGGAAAAAAATATACTCAAATGAAGTATAAAGAATAACTTAATTCGTGTCTTCCACAAAATTGTTCAGAATTTCTTTAAATTTTGTAAATTTTACCAAAAATGCGCCCATCGTGAACTTCGTATGTCACTAAAGACATTCTTGCAATTTTTAACTCCAAGTTTTTCCTTCAAACTATAAAATTTTCTTTATCAAGTGATTAGTTATGTCTAATAATTATACCCTTCACCACTACTGTGGTACAGGGTATAATAAGTTTGTGCATTTGTATGTAACGCCAAGAAGGAGTAATCATAGACCAACCTTTTAGTATACGGATCGGCTTAGAATTAAATTCTGAGTCGATTTAGCGATGTCCGTCTGTCTGTCTGTCCGTCTGTCTGTCCGTCTGTCTGTCTGTCTGTCTGTCTGTCTGTTGATGTATTTTTGTGTGCAAAGTACAGCTCGCAGTTTTAGTCCGATTGTCCTAAATTTTGGTATAGGGTCCTGTTTCGGCTCAAAGACGATCCCTATTGTTTTTGGAAAAAATCGGTTCAGATTTAGATATAGCTGCCATATATATTTTTCACCGATCTGGTCATAATTGGCGTGTATATCAACCGATCTTCCTAAAATTCCGTACATCCGAATATTTTATGAGTCTCGAAAAACTTGCAAAATATCAGCCAAATCGGTTCAGATTTAGATATAGCTCCCATATATAGCTTTCGCCGGATTTACACTCATATGACCACAGAGACCAATTTTTACTCCGATTTAGTTGAAATTTTGCACAGGGAGTAGAATTAGCATTGTAGCCATGCGTGCCAAATTTGGTTGAAATCGGTTCAGATTTAGATATATCTCCCATATATACCTTTCGCCCGATTTACACTTATATGACCAAGAGGCCAATTTTTAACTCCGATTTAGTTGAAATTTTGCACAGGGAGTAGAATTAGCATTGTTACTATGCGTGCCAAATTTGGTTGAAATCGGTTCAGATTTAGATATATCTCCCATATATAGCTTTCGCCCGATTTACACTCATATGTCCACAGAGGCCAATTTTTAACTCCGATTTTGTTGAAATTTTGTACAGGGAGTAGAATTAGCATTGTTGCTATGCGTGCCAAATTTGGTTGAAATCGGTTCAGATTTAGATATATCTCCCATATATAGCTTTCGCCCGATTTACACTCATATGTCCACAGAGGCCAATTTTTAACTCCGATTTAGTTGAAATTTTGCACAGGGAGGAGAATAAGCATTGTTGCTATGCGTGCCAAATTTGGTTGAAATCGGTTCAGATTTAGATATAGCTTCCATATATATGTTTTTCTGATTTCGACAAAAATGGTCAAAATACCAACATTTTCCTTGTAAAATCGCCACTGCTTAGTCGAAAGGTTGTAAAAATGACTCTAATTTTCCTAAACTGCTAATACATATATATCGAGTGATAAATCATAAATAAACTTTTTTGAAGTTTCCATAAAATTGCTTCAGATTTAAACGTTTCCCATATTTTTATACCCTCCATCATAGGATGGGGGTATATTAACTTTGTCATACCGTTTGCAACACATCGAAATATTGCTCTAAGACCCCATAAAGTATATATATTCTGGGTCGTGGTGAAATTCTGAGTCGATCTAAGCATGTCCGTCCGTCCGTCCGTCTGTTGAAATCACGCTAACTTCCGAACGAAACAAGCTGTCATCTTGAAACTTGGCACAAGTAGTTGTTATCGATGTAGGTCGGATGGTATTGAAAATGGGCCATATCGGTCCACTTTTACGTATAGCCCCCATATAAAGGGACCCTCAGATTTGGCTTGTAGAGCCTCTAACAGAAGCATATTTCATCCGATCCGGCTGAAATTTGGTATATGGTGTTGGTATATGGTCTCTAACAACCATGCAAAAATTGGTCCATATCGGTCCACTTTTACGTATAGCCCCCATATAAACGGACCCCCAAATTTGGCTTGCGATTGCTCTAAGAGAAGCAAATTTCATCTGATCCGGCTGAAATTTGGTACATGGTGTTGGTATATGGTATCGAACAATCGTGCAAAAATTGGTCCATATCGGTCCATAATTATATATAGCCCCCATATAAACCGATCCCCAGATTTGGCTTGTGGAGCCTAAAAGAGAAGCAAATTTCATCCGATTCGGCTGAAATTTGGTACATGGTGTTGGTATATGGTCTCTAACAACCATGCAAAAATTAGTTCACATCGGTCCATAATTATATATAGCCCCCATATAAACCGATCCCCAGATTTGGCTTGCGGAGCCTAAAAGAGAAGCAAATTTCATCCGATCCGGCTGAAATTTGGTACATGATGTTGGTATATGGTCTCTAACACCCATGCAAAAATTGGTTCCCATCGGTCCATAATTATATATAGCCCCCATATAAACCGATCCCCAGATTTGTCTTGTGGAGCCTAAAAGAGAAGCAAATTTCATCCGATCCGGCTGAAATTTGGTACATGATATTGGTATATGGTCTCTAACAACCATGCAAAAATTGGTCCACATCGGTTCATAATTATATATAGCCCCCATATAAAACGTTCTCCAGATTTGACCTCCGGAGCCTCTTGGAAGAGCAAAATTCATCCGATCCGGTTCAAATTAGGAAGGGGGGGGGGGTTTAGTATATGGTCGCTAACAACCATACCAAAATTGGTCCAATCACACAAAAATTGGTCCATATCGGTTCATAATCATGGTTGCCACTAGAGCCAAAAATAATCTACCAAAATTTTATTTCTATAGAAAACTTTGTCAAAATTTTATTTCTAGAGAAAATTTTGTTAAAATTTTATTCGGTTCATAATAAAATTTTCATCATTTTCAAAATTTTATTTCTATAGAAAATGTTGTCAAAATTTTATTTCTATAGAAAATTTTGTTCAAATTTTATTCGGTTCATAATCATGGTTGCCACTCGAGCCACAAATAATCTACCAAGATTTTATTTCTACAGAAAATGTTGTCAAAAGTTTATTTCTATAGAAAATATTGTTAAAATTTTATTTCTGTAGAAATTTTTGTCAAAATTTTCTTTCTATAGAATATTTTGTCAAAATTTTTATTTCTATATAAAATTTTGTGAAAATTTTATTTCTATAGAAAATTTTGTTAAAATTTTATTTCTGTAGAACATTTTGTCAAAATTTTATGTCTACTTTGTCAAACTGAATTATATACGTATTGGATCGATCTTTTTTGATTTAATATATACCACTTATGGACTTACATACAATTTAGAAGATGGTGTTAGGAGGTTTTAAGATACCTTGCCATCGGCAAGCGTTACCGCAACTTAAGTAATTCGATTGTGGATGGCAGTGTTTAGAAGAAGTTTCTACGCAATCCATGATGGAGGGTACATAAGCTTCGGCCTGGCCGAACTTACGGCCGTATATACTTGTTTTTACTAACATTGTGTTCCACCCTAGTGCATTAGCCGACTTAAATTTTGAGTTTATAGATTTTGTAGAAGTCTATCAAATTCTTCCAGATCGAGTGATATTTAAATGTATGTATTTGGGAGAAACCTTTATATATAGCCCCCAACACATTTGACGGATGTGATATGGTATCGAAAATTTAGATCTACAAAGTGGTGCAGGGTATAATATAGTCGGCCCCGCCCGACTTTAGACTTTCCTTACTGGTTTTACTAAAATTTTGTTCCACCCTAATGCATTAGCCAACTTAAATTTTGAGTCTATACATATTGTAAAAGTCTATGAAATTCTGTCCAAATCGAGTGATATTTAAATGTATGTATTTGGGACAAACCTTTATATATAACCCCCAACACATTTGACGGATGTGATATGGTATCGAAAATTTAGATCTACAAAGTGGTGCAGGGTATAATATAGTCGGCCCCGCCCGACTTTAGACTTTCCTTACTTGTTTTTTTTGAATTTGTCGAAAAATATTTATTTATTTTTATGACATCGGCGTGATGCAAACGTTTTCAGTTAAAATTTTCTACAAATATTCAAAATTTTCTAAAATTAACCGAAAGTTTTCTTCCTGGTGGGTTCACTGTTTTTTCAGTGTATCGTAAGTTTGCGAATTTATATCTAACGTCAAAAAGGAGCAGTCTGAAACCCATCGTTTAGTATAACGTTCGTTTTAGAATTAAATTCTGAGTCGATTTAGTGATATCCGTCCGTCTGTCTGTCTGTCTATATATGTATGTAATTTTGTGTGCAAAGTTCAGCTCGCAGTTTAAGTGCGATCGTCCTCAAATTTAGCACATGGTTTTTTGGGTCAAAACGAATCGCTATAGATTTTGGGTTCAGATTTACATATAGCTGCCATATTAATTTATCACCCATGTGATCATAATTGACGTGATTATGAACCGATCTTCTTCAAATTTCGTACATCTGAATGTTTTTCAAGCTCCGTAAATCTTCCAAAATATCTGCCACATCGGTGTAGATAAAATTTGCTTTAAATCGGTTAATATTTAGATATAGCTCCAATATATATATAATAAGTAAATATTTTTCGACAATTTAAAAAAAAAAAAAATTATTTGTGTATATTTTTTTCCTCGGTTTTAGTTAATTTAACTAACGTATACCAAAAATTATTAGAGTAAAGGAAACCTTCTCCAAACATAATAATTCTATGGACTAAAATAAAGTAAAATTGGCTTTAGTTCTTTTCATTCAATTTTTTTATAACATGCTTTTTACATATTTTTAATGGGTAATTTTAGCTTTTTTGTTTCAAATAGGTTAAAAATAGAGTAAGAATTCATAAAATGGTACAAATTTTTTAAATTTTGTCGAAAAAATGCTAAATCCGATATGAAAAAATTGTGAATTTTTGAAAATATTTAAGATCAAAACGTTTCAGACAAGCATTAGAATCCATTAAAAATTATAAAAATAATTTATTTGACAAAATATCAAAGAATTTTTAAATGTACATCCAAAACAGTGCAATGGCTGTTGAAATGGAGGACTTCCGTCTTATGACAAACTCACGTTAAACTCATCGCTTCTGCGTCAATTCTGCACCACTTCCGGATTAAAAAAGAAAATTTTCATTACCTTTTTGGCGACGCTTTTTTTGCTGGGTTGACATATTTGCACAAAGTGAACTTTATTTCATTACAATCGGTGCACAACTTTTGATATGGTTCACGATTTACTGAATTGATATAAATCGCGATTTCCATACAAAAATTACATATTATAATGTGTATATAATACACAGAAACGAAAGTGTCTCGTAAATTTAAGAAGACTTTTACAATAATTTATTACAAGAATTTTCCAGAATTTTAGTTCATTTTTCGTATCTTCAATGAAAATTAACTACTCGAAATTGGCTGATGGCCTCTGCAGCCAATGCTACTATTGTAATATTATGCTTATATTGTAAATAAATAAATAAATAAATAACTACTCGAAAGGAAATTTTACAAATTCTAAGTAGCAATCGTTTAGTACATGACCTACAAAATACGATGGAAATTTCCTTAAAAAATTTCTTAACTGGTAGTTAAAAGTTCGTTTGTCATACTATAAAACTACTTGTGAAATATAAAGTACTTTCTAAATAATAAGTGCAATTTACATATAAGATATTTTTGTGTGAGAAAATATTTTTCTACGAAAAATGAACTTGAAAGTGGATAGCAATTTCTTACTGACAATTCCTATAGTTAATAATTGTTGGTAGAAAATTACATAATGAAATATTTTTAGTTCACATGTAATTAAATTTATAGACATTTTCGTCAAAAATGGTAGATAACATTTCATGAAGTTTTTGCAAATTTTAAGTTTTACGAATATCATTCTTAGAGTAAATTGTCAGCAGATGCGATGAACTAATGCATAGTACAAAGATCTTTATCGGCATAGTGGAATGTGAATAATGTAAAGATGATGTTACTTGAATTTTGTTTGAGTGAGAGTAATGCATTAATGAGAAATGGTAGTGATCGAGGGATCGGTTTATATGGGGGCAATATATTATTATGGACCGATGTGGACCAATTTTTACAAGGTTGTTAAAGACCATATACTAACACCACGTACCAAATTTCAACCGGATCGGATGAAATTTTCTCCTCGTAGAGCCTCCGCAAGCCAAATCTGGGGGTCGGTTTATATGGGGGCTATACGTAAACGTGGCCCGATATGGCCCATTTGCAATACCATCCGACCTATATCAATAACAACTACTTGTGCCCAGTTTCAAGTCGATAGCTTGTTTCGTTCGGATGTTAGCAGATTTCCACAGACGGACGAATGGACGGACGGACATAGCTAACATAGATGAACTCATAATTTCACCACGACCCAGAATACACCTACTTTATGGGGTCTTAGAGCAATATTTCGATGTGTTACAAACGGAATGACAAAGTTAATATATGCCTCATCCTACGGTGGAGGGTATAAAAAAACAACCCACGCGAAAAGTTATCGGATTACGGTTACATCGAATACAGGTATCGATTACAGATAGAAGAAATATAGGAAAATTTCCTATATTCTAGCAAGTGTGTTTCCTTAAGATTTGAATGTATTGAATACTTCTTAGTGCGAATGAACTAAAATATTTGTTTATGCTAAGTCTTATTCATGTTTATGATACGCTTTCTATAATAAAGGAAGTCTGATTCATCATTTTATAAGAAAATAAGTTTTAGTTCGGTTTTTGTTCATTTTTATAAATGCTTTGTTATCAGTGAATAAAAATTTCTTATGCAGTTGTAAATTCTTATACCCCAGAAATCAGTATTAGTAAAATTCCATGCCTTACTCCAGTTAATGAACTATTTATTTTTACTGAAACAAGTAAATAGTATTATATTACACAGAAATTGAACTTAATGGAAATGAAATTGCTAAACTAAACTGATAAGCCTTTTTTTCTTCAGTTTCGAAGGCACTTTTTTCTGAATGTACAAACTGAGGTTAATTTCTCCGTCCATGGGAAAGAAGAAATTTAAAAAAAATGCATAAAATCAAATAATGTTTTCTACATTGTTTGTATGACAGAAAAAGTGCTAAGAACTAAATATACTTGTAAGTGAGAACGATGTAAGGAAACAAGCAAAACATTAGAAAATTAAAACAAAAATTGAGTTACTCTTTCTAACATTGTTTTTACATCTTGTTAAAGAATCAACATTTATCACAAAAAGTATATACTTTTCATCTAAACAAACTTGCATATAGTGAACAGCAAATGCACTCATTATTGGTATAAAATTAAACAGTTTAACTAATTATGAACTATTTTGTGGATGACATGAATTGAGTAAATCTTTATGCGTCATTTGTGTATAATTTTTACCTCGCTTTTAGTTCATTACTGACGTACACAAAAAATTATTAAAGATGAGGAAACTTTCTTAAAAAATAATATTTGAGTGAATTAAATTGATTTTAGTGCTACATAGAGTTCTCTTTTTTGAGTGTCTTAAATTTTGTTTGAGAGAAAAGAAATATCGTGTAGGTAATTTGATATCATTGCAATGCACCATGGGACCAATGACCAGACTATGTTATACGGCAAAATCCCAGGGGATTATGTTATAAGTTAGTGCATATGTTTGCAACACCCAGAAGGAGACGAGATAGACACATGGTGTCTTTGGCAAAAATGCTCAGGGTGGGCTCCTTTGTCCCATATGGACTAATACGGTCCCAGAAGCCAGAGTTTTACCCCAATTTGGTTGAAATTTTGCACTAGGAGTACAATTAGTAGTGTAGTAAAGTGTGCCAAATTTTATTGAAATCGGTTCAGATTTAGATATAGCTGCCATATATATCGTTCGCCCGATTTACACTCATATGACCACAGAGGCCAAGTTCTTGCTCCGATTTAGGTGAAATTTTGCACAGGGAGTAGAATTAGCATTGTAGCTATGCGTGCCAAATTTGGTTGAAATCGGTGCAGATTTAGATATAGCTCCCATATATATGTTTTTCTGATTTCGACAAAAATGGTCAAAATACCAACATTTTCCTTGTAAAATCGCCACTGCTTAGTCGAAAAGTTGTAAAAATGACTCTAATTTTCCTAAACTTCTAATACACATATATCAAGCGATAAATCATAAATAAACTTTTGCGAAGTTTCCTTAAAATTGCTTCAGATTTAAATGTTTCCCATATTTTTTTTTACTAACATTGTGTTCCTCCCTAGTGCGGACTTAAATTTTGAGTCTATAGATTTTGTAGAAGTCCATCAAATTCTGTCCGGATCGAGTGATATTTAAATGTATGTATTTGGGACAAACCTTTATATATAGACCCCAGCACATTTGACGGATGAGATATGGTATCGAAAATTTAGATCTACGAAGTGATGCAGGGTATAATATAGTCGGCCCCTCCCGACTTTAGACTTTCCTTATTTGTTTTTTACTAACATTGTGTTCCACCCTAGTGCATTAGCCGACTTAAATTTTGAGTCTATAGATTTTGTAGAAGTCTATCAAATTCTGTCCAGATCAAGTGATATTTAAATGTATGTATTTGGGGACAAACCTTTATATATAGCCCCCAACACATTTGACGGATGTGATATGGTATCGAAAATTTAGATCTACAAAGTGATGCAGGGTATAATATAGTCGGCCCCTCCCGACTTTAGACTTTCCTTACTTGTTTTATAGTGAAAATTGGAAAAACTCATAATGTAAATCTATTGCAGACATCCCAGTAGTTCAAAATATGATAAACTTGTGGCAACTCATTGTTCCTAAAACAATCTGGCAAATCATGGCACTTTTTACTTTGTTTAAATTTTGATAAGTTAGTTAAAAACACATTTAGAAAATTGGACGTACAACTAACCAAAAGTTAGTTCAAAGTGAGTTAGCTTTAGGCTGATAATATATGAGCATACTATGAGTTAGCTCCTAACTGATTAGTTTACGGTGAGCTCTTTGTGGATAATAAAATATTTTGTTTTAGTTTTATTATTTCTTATTCATTTTACTTTGAATTAGTTAAAAAATAATAACAATTCAGATTTTTTTAAATTATTTTACAATAAATAAAATATAACGTAAATAAAAATTCGCGTAATATTAATTTAGTTCATCTTGGCTTGAGATTGAGTCTTGTTTTAATTTTCTCGTTTAACTTAGAGGGAGTACCTACTTTTGTAATGACGCACACTGAATGGTAGTGGCATTCAGGAAGTCCAAAAGGCTTAAGTGTATTTCCCAATATCTTCGTCCTCAAATATCCATTTAATACTTTTATTCGAAGTTTCCATTTATTCCATCACTGATAATGATGGGTTTTGGTGGAAAAAAGGAAAGTTTAATTATTAAATTGCATTTTAATTATGCATTTATATGTCACTTACCGCTATCCTTGACAAAAAATTACAAAAGTTCTCTAAAATTACAAGCTAAATTGAAACAAATATAAAAAGCCATATCCAAATTGACAATTATAGAAGTCAATACATATTTTTTGTTTGTTTATTTGAATTGTTTCCATGACTTTACATCACCTAAATATGCATCAGCTTAGAGTGAACGAAAATGTAACTCATTGCTGATCGAGAAAAAGTGAGTTTGGGAAAAATTCAACTGACTCAAGCCTGCATAAATATTGAGTTAGCTAAAAGTCTCCTCAAATTAGTTAGTAAAAAGTTAGTTTGATTTTGAGTGAGTTCGAGAAATTCCTACAGGGTATATTCAAAATTCATATGTGTTTGTCTAAAAAGCATTGTGTTGTGTTAAAGTGATCAATTTGTTCTTGTAATTTTCATGTCATATTTATATTTCGTGAAATAGTACTGTATTCACGGAGATATTGATATGAGATGAAAGGTTATTATATGAACTTTCATGTGGTTCTAATCTTAAATCCGGCAGTGTCCGGCTTACGATGAAAAATTCAAAATATTTAAAAAAATTCAGTGTTTTTAAAAATAACCAATTTTCAACACGTAATAATTTAACTTCAATAGGATCGGAATCCCTTTGGTATCGTAAACTTGGTACATTCCAAATTTTCGGGAAATGTGAAGTAAGCTTGTATGATATCAATAATTAAGAAAACTTGTAATATTTGCGCTCAAGTCAATCAAAAATGGAAGAAATACAAATAAGAGATACGTCATGTGTACCCATTGGATGTTTGCGGGAAATTAAATTAAAATTATAATAGAAATCGACTTGATCATACAAGCAAGTCAAGGTGAAACTCTGGCCTATCGGGCCAATTAAGTGCATATCGGGTGAAAGATATATATGGTAGCTATATCTAAATCTGAACCGATTTCCACCAAATTTGCCATGTATAGTTCCACCAAATTTTGTATGTATAAGTTCGGCCCGGCCGAACTTAAGTCCCTGTATACTTGTTTATAAATCACTTTTTCATATTTTTTAAATTTTATTTTTTTAAGCTTAAAAACAGAGTAAGAATCAATAACGTAGTACAGATTATTAAAATTTTGTCGAAAAAAATCCAAACTCTATTCTAGAAATGTCGCGAATTTTTCAAATTTTTTTTAAATTAAACATTTCACACAAGCGTTAGAATGCATTAAAAATCATAAAAAATAGAACTTATTTACTTTGCGAAATATCACACTTTTTTTAAATTCAGATCCAACACTGTTAGAAAAATATGTTTTTCATATGTTTCGATATAAACAAAATGTGTTTCGGGCACAATTTTAAAACACAATATATTTAAGTGCGAACATGTAATGTTCCTAAACTAAAACTAAATGTTTGGGACATCTATGTTAACATGTTAGAATATATTATATTTGGGGCGTGAATGTTTCATAAAAATCATATGTGTGAATGCAAACATATATAAATTTACTAATTTCGGCTAAACATACATATGTTGTGATATTTTATTCAAAGCGACAGAGAGAGTATAGAGAAAGAAATAGAGATGGAAACCGGGAGAGAGAGATATGACGATAGATATTAACATAACACAGCAAAAGAATCAAAAGAGAACAATTTATGTGAAACCGCTTGTATGTTGTTTCGGAAAACTGTTTTATGATAAGGCCAAAAATTTGATATGCTTAAGTCTAAATATTATTTAATTTGAATAAAGAGAATAGACATTCGGAACCAAGAGAATAGACATTTGAAAAACAAACAACATATGTTTTCCCCTTGAGAACAGCATTTTATGTATGTGTGGACATGTGTTTTGTTTATCATTTTGGCATTATGGCACAATTTTTTTCTTGGTTCGTTAAAAGAAATCAGGGGTCTTCATAAAAATAACGAAAGGGCACTATACTCTTTTTAGAGTTGGGATAGTAAAATGAAATAAGGAGGAAATAGTGAAAAATTACACAGTAAAATGTATAAAAACAAAGTTTAGTTCCTCTTTATTAATAAGTAGTCCACGAAGAGTTGACGGACACCATCAAATATAAAAGCGGGCACTAAGTTCGAGTTTTACAGCTAAAACAATTTAAAAAGTTTATTTTCTTTAAAATGAATTATTAAAGAAAAATAAAAGGCATTTTAGAGCAATGGTGTTAAATGCTAGTAAAAAACTTTTCACGCCTAAATAAATTTATGTTTATATTATAAAATTATTTATGTATGTCTATACTCGACTCCACGTTCTTCTTTTGTTACAGTTTTTGAATTCCTTCCAAATTTTAAAGTTTTGTACCAAAAACAGTTTTTTGTTATAAATTTTTTATTTTTGCAATAAAAAATAATATTTAATCCAAAAATCAGTCAATTTCGTTTATACCAAGCACTGTTACTGACTGTAAATCTTTAATAACCCACATTTCGAAGTTTCATCATAAAAATTTAATATTAGTATAAATATAAATGTGTAAATTAAAAACAAAAAAAAAGTGTTCGGTCGGAGCAGGGATTGAACCCATGACCCTTTGCATGCAAGGCAGACATGCTAACCACTGCTCCACGTAGCAAACAAATGTATGTTTCTGTTAAATAATGTTATGTTTGCATGGGCTCGTGGGCGCTGCAAACTATGCTATATAAATGTAACTTATAACGATAATTATCTAATGGTGACTATAACAGCTGCGTAGCCCAGTGGATAGTGTGTTGGCTTACAAACTGTATGGTCCTCGGTTCGATTCTCCGTGCAGGCGAAAGGTAAAATTTATAAAAGTGAATAATTTCTTCAACATTATTTGTATTAATCTTGTTTGGGAAAAATTCTTCCAAGCATATAATATTTTTGGCTCAAAATGCTTCCAAACATATAATATGTTCACATAAAACAAACATATTAATGTTTCGGCAGTATCCAATAATATATGTGCTTCCTGCAAAATATGTTTGGAACATATGTTAAAGAAGCGATTTTTTTGAGGGTGAAAACACTGAACTCGGATTACACCTTAGAAAGTGCAACGGCTGTTGAAATAGTGGACATCCGTCCTATGACAAGCCCATGTTAAATTTATCGCTTCTGCGCCAATTTTGCATCACAACGGGATTCAAAAAGAAAACTTTCACTACTTTCATGGCGACGTTTTTATTGGGATCATTATCACATCAATAACAACTTTGGGTGTCAAGTTTCAGTATGATATCTTGTTTTGTTCGGAAGTTAGCCTGATTTTAAAAGACAGACGGACATCGCTAGATCGACTAAAAAATTTAAAACGACCCAGAATACATATATCTTATGGAGTCTGAGACCAATATTTCGATGTGTTATAGAGGGTGTAAAAATATGTTTTTCATTCGTGAACTATACCACTAAAATTTTATAGGGGTATCGCATTTCCCCTAAACCATACTTTATTATACGACTCTGGCACCTGCAATTTTTGTAGAATCCAAATTTTGCGATATCGTTTTCGAGATAATTTCATGCAAGTTTCACACTCACATAGAGCATTTTTCTGCACTGGTGTACCGCATTTGCATACAACAGACCTGTCCCATTGCCTTAGAGCTGCACTTGCCACATGCTTTGTGTACAAACTGCATTAGTTTCAACCACAGTGTTGACAGCGTAACGTAAACAAGGACATGTGTTTTGATGACCATGTTTTACATTTTACATTTATGTCAATGGCCGTAATGGTATACGCTTCCTTTTTTGTTTTTTGGTTAGTGAATCTCCGGGACCGTGGGAGGCACATTGGTTTTATGAGATTGCAAGAAACACTATAGCCGACAAGGCCTTCTTTACAATGAACGCGTTGTTCTGTTGTCATATCAACCAGACAATGGAGATATTACTAATACAACAATAATGTTTTCCTGTGTTCCAGCATCCATCTGACCATTCATTAACAAGCACCGAATATGTGTGTAATAGTTTTGTTGTATTATGTTCAAAGATGGTACACTGAAAAAAAAAAAAACAACCGTAGTTAGCCTAACCGTCAATTTAACTTATTTTTATTGCTAAAAAATTATTTGTTTATACTTAAATTTTATTATTATCATCAAATATAATAGTTTCTTTTGAACCTTCTTCGTCGTAGTGGGTTACTTAATAATATATAGCATTTCAGGGGGTTTTATGGAAAATATTCTCCCAAGCAGATGAGTTCAACCAGTACGCTTCCCGAAGATACATTTAAAAATTCTACCTATGAAGACTAGATCAGATTCTGGATTTATAAGAAACATTTATTTTTGAGTTTTAGCAGAATCATAACCAACTCATGCAAGTGTGCAAGAATATGATTAAATAACGCCTTCTCTGTAGATTTTTACCCCTCATTATTTAAATGATTACTAGAAGTAAAATCAGGAAATTTTACATTTAGTTTCAATCAACTTTCTTGATCAGTGCACCTTCCATATCGGTCTATATGGCGATTCTAGAATCTATATCAACAGGGCTATATCAAAACCTGTACCGATACACAATATATTCAGCCCATTTATTTATAGTCCTAAAAACCTACAGATTTTCAATTTCAGGAAAATTTGATATAAACTACGATTTCTAGCCCAAGAAGAAAAACAAGGAGATCGGTTTATACGGGGTCCTAAAATACCTCTTTATTTCCAATTTTAGGCAAATTGCATAAAAACTACGGATTCTAGAAGCCCAAGAAGTAAAATTGGGAGATAGGTCTATATGGGAACTATACCAAACCATGGACCAATAATCACAATTTTCAGCACACCTCTTTATGGACTAAACTAAAAAATTTCCAATTTCAGACAAATTGGATAACAACTGCGGATTCTAGAAGCTCAAGAAGTAAAATCGGCAGATCGGTCTATATGGTGGATACATCAAATCATGAACCGATAATCACCATTTTCTGCACACCTTTTTATGGTCCTAAACTACGTCTAGATTTCTAATTTCAGGCAAATTGTATAAAAACTACGGTTTCTAGAATCCCAAGAAGTAAAATCGGGAGATCCGTCTATATGGGGGGCTATATCAAAACATGGACCGATACACGTCATTTTCGGCACACTTATTTGTGGTCCTAAAATACCTCTAGATGGACAATTTCAGGTAAATTTGATCAAAACTACGAATTTTAGAAGCCCACGAAGAAAAATCGGGAGATCGGTCTATATGGGAGCTATATCAAAACATGAGCTAATGCTTGACTTCATTCCTAAGTCTACTTGTCAAAGTTCTGGAGTAAATTTTCCCAGCCATCGATAGAAGTGATATACCTCTATGCTTTTGACACAGTTGATTATCTCCCTTTTTGAATGTGGCTAATTACCAGTCGCAGGGTATCGTGGCCGTAGTCCATGCTGCATTCATTACTCCTAGAAGCATTTCTTCACCCGATTCACCCATGTATTTTAACAGTTCTGGGGCTATACCATCATGTCCTGCTGCCTTTCCCAATTTCATCTTTTGTAGTGAATGGCTAAGTTCTTGTCTTGTTATTAGATTTGTATCATCTTCATCTTCATGGGGTAATGTTGGTTGTTCTGTAGCGGGCGAGCTATGACCATTAGGAAGTTCGTTGAAATACTTTCTCCAACGGGCCATTATAATCTTATCGTCCCTCAGCAGCTCTCCCTTTTTACTGCGAATGAATTTAATGGGACACTCCTTTGGTTTTCTGATATTTTTTAAGGTCCTATAAAAGAGTTTTTGGTTTTGGTAATAATTTTCTTCCAGGTAGTTTCCGAATTCCTCCCACGTTTCGCATTTAGATTGGCGGACATCTTCCTTTACTTTTCTTATTTGTTCTTTATAATAATTGTAGTTTGAAGGAGTTCTGTTGTTTAAGTATGCTTTCCATCTTATTTTCTTTTCTGTGACTACATTTTTAATGGTGTCATTCCACCATTTGGTCGATTTAACGTGTCGTCCACTACACTTACTTCCGTATTTCAGATTTCAGGCAAATTGGATAAAAGCTACGGTTTCTATAAGCCCGAAACCCCAAATCGAACTTGGCCTGTCTGCAGAATAAAGACAAGTTTGTGCAAAATTTCAGCACGATAGCTTCATTATTGAAGACTGTAGCGTGATTATAACAAACAGACAGACGGACATGGTTATATCGTCTTAGAATTTCTCACTGATGAAGAATATATATATATATATATATATATATATATATATATATATATATATATATATATATATATATATATATATATATATATATATATATATATATATATATATATATATATATATATATATATATATATACACTTTATATAGTCGGAAATCGATATTTCGATGTGTTACAAACGGAATGACAAACTTATTATAGACCCATCCCCATTCTATGGTGGTGGGTATAAAAATACAGCATTGACATTGATATACATAGAATTGGTTTTTCAAGCTTTAACATTGATTCCCCAGCCTCGTTATGTATCTCAAACACTATGCTTATCTGCTACATATGACTGCGGTTTTAACATTTCAATATCATTAAAACATACAAATTATAATGTATTCCATTACTATTTTTTATGGTTGTATAGAAAGTAATCAAGCGAGGAGATTAGTTATTTAATTAGAAAAACACACTCTTCGAAATAAATCAGTTCATAACCATGCAAGCTTTCATTGCAGTTGAATGCACACAAAAATATTTTAGAACTTAGCACTGTAGATTGTAAGCGAAAATTGGATAAATATGCTTATTCAAAGTAAAATTTGTAAAATTTCGTTAAAGGGTTTTATTTCAAACGAGCACCATAAAATGAACAGTGTGAGGTTTACATATAAATTGTTCCCATGTTTGCGCTTCTCCCAAAAATGCGAACCGTTTTTATTGCAAAAAACTTATTTTTATTGCAAAAAAAATGTTTTGTCTGTAGTTGATTTTTTTTTAATCTTCGATATTTGGCAAAGTTCTGTAGGCTGCAAGACGGCCGTTTCGGAATTACCAGATTATTCTATTTGCAGCAAAACTATCAACCAATTATCAGAATAAATTCGGGTAATTCACTAAACCCAAAGTAAATTACACTTGAAAGTCCCGAAAAAAAGGTTTTGATAGCCGGCTCTGCTTAACCAAATTTACAAGCATAACACTTCTCTCTTGCCAAAGTCAAATCATCGATTTGAATTAATGAAATTGTCCAAACCCGATATAACCTTGTTTCAGTTCATAAACATTTATAGATGTCAATTAAATTTTGCGAGATGTTTCTTAGTGTAATTAGTGTTTTTTTTTTTTGCATATATTTACCAATATATATTTTTTATCATTTACTATTATATTAGTTTCTCGCAAAAAATCTACTCTAGATACCACGAGCGCTGCAATAAAAATGACCTTAGCTTAGTGAAAACAATTTCATAAAGACCAGCTATAAAAAAACATATTTTCTGGCTAATTGCATTCTCTTTCATATCTGGGTTCTTTACACTTTTTTTGACATACAAAGAATGCAGAAGAAATTTTTCGATTTAGTAAATTTTTTTCAAATTTTACGTTTTGCCCGGACGGTGAATCGAACCCTGGACCATAGAGTTTGTAAGGTAACACACTATCCACTGTTATTGTCATCAACAGACAATTATCGCTATAGCCATCAACGCACAAACAAGCAATTATATTTCTAGAGTATAGTTTTGGGCGCCCACAAACCGATGTAAGGAAACTCTATTTAAAAGAAACATGTCATTTATTTAGTCGGTTAATTTTTTAAAAATTATGTACCAAATACAACTCTTGGAAACGGAAATAATGTAATTATACCATTTACCGCTACTGTGATAAAGGATATAATAAGTTTGTGCATTTGTATGCAGCAGTGTGGGATGGGTACCACATTCTAAGTCGATTTAGCGATGTCCGTCTGCATAACTGTCCGTCCGAATGTCTGTAAGTCTTAAAAGTACAGCTCGCAATTTAAGTCCGATTGTCCTCAAATTGTGCATAGGGTCTTTCTTGGAATCAAAGACTATCGCTATTTTAGACAAATATCAGTTCGGTTTAGATATAGCTTCCATATATATTTATCACCGTTTTGATCATAATTGACGTGTTTATAAACCGATCTTCTTCAATATTTGTATATCTAATTGTTACACAACAATTAAAACTTGCAAAATATCAGTATAAATCGGTTAAAATTTCGATATATGCATTTCAAGTATGTCAAATTTTGGTTGAGATCGGTTGAGATTTGGATATAGCTCTCATCTTTTGGTCGATTTGCACTCTTTTGACCATGCAGAAAACGTAGAATTAGCATTCTAACTATGTGCCAAATGTTGTCAAAGTCGGCTCAGATTTAGCTTTAGTTCCCGTACACCCTCAAAAAAATCGCCTCTTTAACATATGTTCCAAACATATTTTGCAGGAAGCACATATATTATTGGATACTGCCGAAACATTAACATATTTGTTTTATGTGAACATATTATATGTTTGGAAGCATTTTGAGCCCAAAAATATTATATGCTTGGAAGAATTTTCCCAAAGACGATTGTGCTCATTCCCTAACATTCTCGTAATTCTCACTTCCACGAAATATTTTTGTTCTTGGCACCTTTTTCTGTAATACAAATAATGTTGAAGAAATTATTCACTTTTATAAATTATTTAAATTTTACCTTTCGCCTGCACGGAGAATCGAACCGAGGACCATACAGTTTGTAAGCCAACACACTATCCACTGGGCTACGTAGCTGTTATAGTCACCAGCATGCAAAGGGTCGTGGATTCAATCCCTGCTCCGACCGAACACCATTGGTTTTTTTTTAATTTACGCATTTATATTTATACTATATTAAATTTTTATAATGAAACTTCGAAATGTGGGTTATTAAAGATTTATAGTCAGTAACAGTGCTTGATATAAACGAAATTGACTGATTTTTGGATAACATATTATTTTTTTATTGCAAAATAACAATTTTGTAACAAAAACCTGTTTTTGGTACAAAACTTTAAAATTTGGAAGGGATTCAAAAACTCTAACAAAAGAAGAATGTGGAGTCGAGTATAAACATACATATATAATTTTATAATAAAGGGTGATTTGTTAAGAGCTTGATAATTTTTTTTTTAAAAAAACGCATAAAATTTGCAAAATCTCATCGGTTCTTTATTTGAAACGTTAGATTGGTCCATGACATTTACTTTTTGAAGATAATTTCATTTAAATGTTGACCGCGGCTGCGTCTTAGGTGGTCCATTCGGAAAGTCCAATTTTGGGCAACTTTTTCGAGCATTTCGGCCGGAATAGCCCGAATTTCTTCGGAAATGTTGTCTTCCAAAGCTGGAATAGTTGCTGGCTTATTTCTGTAGACTTTAGACTTGACGTAGCCCCACAAAAAATAGTCTAAAGGCGTCAAATCGCATGATCTTGGTGGCCAACTTACCGGTCCATTTCTTGAGATGAATTGTTCTCCGAAGTTTTCCCTCAAAATGGCCATAGAATCGCGAGCTGTGTGGCATGTAGCGCCATCTTGTTGAAACCACATGTCAACCAAGTTCAGTTCTTCCATTTTTGGCAACAAAAAGTTTGTTAGCATCGAACGATAGCGATCGCCATTCACCGTAACGTTGCGTCCAACAGCATCTTTGAAAAAATACGGTCCAATGATTCCACCAGCGTACAAACCACACCAAACAGTGCATTTTTCGGGATGCATGGGCAGTTCTAGAACGGCTTCTGGTTGCTCTTCACTCCAAATGCGGCAATTTTGCTTATTTACGTAGCCATTCAACCAGAAATGAGCCTCATCGCTGAACAACGTAAAGCGCGAAACACATTTCGAACCGAACACTGATTTTGGTAATAAAATTCAATGATTTGCAAGCGTTGCTCGTTAGTAAGTCTATTCATGATGAAATGTCAAAGCATACTGAGCATCTTTCTCTTTGACACCATGTCTGAAATCCCACGTGATCTGTCAAATACTAATGCATGAAAATCCTAACCTCAAAAGAATCACCCTTTATAAACATAAATTTATTTAGGCGTGAACAGTTTTTTTACTAGCATTTAACACCATCGCTCTAAAATGCCTTTTATTTTTCTTTAATAATTCATTTTAAAGAAAATAAACTTTTTAAATTGTTTTAGCTGCAAAAATCGAATTTAATGCTCGCTTTTATATTTGAAGGTGTCCGTCAACTCCTCGTGGACTACTTATTAATAAAGAGGAACTAAACATTGTTTTTATACATTTTACTGTGTAATTTTTCACTATTTCCTCCTTATTTCATTTTACTGTTCCAACTGCAAAAAGAGTATAGTGCCCTTTCGTTATTTTTATGAAGACCCCTGATTCCTTTTAACGAACCAAGAAAAAAATTGTGCCCATAATGCCAAAATGATAAACAAAACACATGTCCACACATACATAAAATGCTGCTCTCACGGCAAAAACACATGCTGTTTTTTTTAATGTCTATTCTCTTGGTTCCGAATGTCTATTCTCTTTATTCAAATTAAATAATATTTAGACTTAAGCATATCAAATTTTTGGCGTTATCATAAACCAGTTTTCCGAAACAACATACAAGCGGTTTCATAGAAATTGTTCTCTTTTGATTCTTTCGCTGTGTTATGTTGATATCTTTTGTAAACTCTTCCGGTTTCCATCTCTATTTCTTTCTCTATACTCTCTCTCTCTCTCTGTCGCTTTGAATAAAATATCACAGCATATGTATGTTTAGTCGAAATTTGTAAATTTATACATGTTTGCATTCACACATATGATTTTTATGAAACATTCATGTCCCAAACATAATATATTCTAACATATTAACATAGATGTCCCAAACTTTTAGTGTTAGTTTAGGAACATTGCATGTTTGCACTTAAATATATTGTGTTTTAAAATTGTGCCCGAAACACATTTTGTTTATATCGGAACATATGAAAAACATATTTTTCTAAGAGTGTATATATATTATGCCCGATGTAGATTCATATAACTCCCGGAGGCCAAAAATTCATACCGATTTGCACTGAGAATAGAATTTAAGTTTTAGCAATACGTGCCAAATTTGGTTTAAATCGGTTAATATCTAAATATAACTCCTATTCATATGTACGACTGAATTGGGGAAATATGGTAAAATATTTCATATTTTATACCCATTTGCAATGGGATTTTACTCCAATTTACTTGATATTTTACCCATTGTATAGATTTAACATTCTATTTAAGTGTGCCGAATTTGATCCAATTCTGTTCATATTTAGATAAGCCTCCATATATTTGTTCTTCAGGTTTAGGCAATTATGGTCAAAATACCCACATTTTACACCAAATTTTGTGATGTTTTCCCCATATTGTATTCGAATCCTACACAATGTAAGTCCAGACTTTTCGCAACATTTGATATTTATAAAGGGGGGTTTAATTGTAGGGGCCGATGTTGAATGTGAACCACACCTAAACGCCAAGTTTTTGTTTCGAATTTTATTTGACATTTCTCTATTTCATACTTACTCAATTTGAACCATGGACGTCGTGAATGGGGAGAATGGTTCCAAGAAATGGCAACCGTGGATGATCAATTTTCGAAGAAAATCATCTTCAGTGATGAGGCACGTTTTCACCTCTGTGGATTCGTCAATAAACAGAATTGCCGCATTTGGGCAAATGAGAATCCAAGAGTGATTGTCGAAAAACCAATGCACCCACAAAGAGTGACTGTTTGGTGCGGTTTATGGGCTGGCGGCATCATCGGGCCGTATTTTTTCCAAAATGAGGCCGATCAGGCAGTTACTGTGAATGGTGTTCGCTATCGTTAGATAATAACAAACTTTTTATGGCCCGAATTGGAAGATATGGATGTGGGCGATATGTGGTTTCAGCAGGACGGTGCCACTTGCCACACAGCTAACGAAACAATGGCTCTTTTGCGCAACAAATTCAATGGCCGTGTTATCTCACGTAATGACGATGTCAATTGGCCGCCAAGATCATGTGATTTGACACCGTTGGACTTTTTTCTTTGGGGTTATTTGAAAGAAAAGGTATACGTCGATAAGCCAGCAACAATTCAAGAGCTAAAGGATGAGATAATTCGGCACATTAACGGCATAGAACCTCCATTATGCCTCAGCGTCATGGAAAATTTGGACCATCGGATGAAGGTGTGCCAACGAGGTCGCGGCGCCTATTTGGCCGATATTTTGTTCCATACATAATTGAGTAATACCAATATATCATAATAAAATAAAATTACAATAATTTCCTAAATAGTTTGTGTTTTATTCAAAATCAACATCGGCCCTTGAAATTTTAACCACCCTTTATAATGCTTCGACTTGTGTAAATTTCGCCCGATTTGGCGTAATAATATCTCACAACCTATAATTGGCAAGCTACGTAGGCGAGATTTGGCCAAAGTCCTTGTAAAATCGCCACTGCTATGTACCAAATATATTTTAAATTCCTCAATTGGCCTTATACCCCTAGTGTATATTCACTAGGGGTCGATAAATCGTAAATGCCCTTTTGCTAAATTTCATAAAAATGGCTTTAGGTTTAATCATTCCTATATATGTTACTAACATTGTGTTTCATCTCATGGCGTTATCCGATTTAAATTTTAAATAAAGATAATTTTTAATTTATAAAAAATTTTGCCAAATCGGTTCAAATTTAAATACATATATATTCCAATTAATACTTTTATACAGCTACATATAAATGTTATGGATTTGAGGTAGAGGTGTGCACGTGAGTAATAGTTTACTCACGCTCACGCACACTCACGACTGAAAAATCATACTCACGCACACTCACGCACGATATTTTTAGGTAGTACTCACGCTCACGCACACTCACGAAAAGAAAATTTGTACTCACGCACACTCACGCACGAAAACGTCATGAATAACGAAAAATACCGTGACTCACGAAAAATATCGTGATTCACGAAAAATATCGTGACTCACGAATAATTTTATGATTAATTTACCTTACCGAAGTGTCGGAAAACATGAGCATTATTAAAATCGAGAGTGTTATTAAACTCTTAACATCCCAGGTGTCACTTAAATTGTAATTGAATTTAACTCTTAAGTGTTTTATGTTGGTGAGCAGGAATATTTTCGTGAGTGTAATTCGTTACTCACGCACAATCACGAAGATATTATTTTCGTGACTCACGCTCACGCACGACATTTTGGTTTGTTAATCACGCTCACGCACACTCACGCTGTTTTCATGAGCGTGACTCACGACTCACGCACGAATCACGAAAATGTTCGTGAGTCACGATAATTTCGTGTCACGTGCACACCTCTAATTTGAGGTTATACCAAAAAGTTTGGTCTATACACCAAAAAAAAGTGAACCCACCGTGGAAGAAAATGTAGGTTTATTTTAGAAAATTTTAACTAAAAAAGTTTTCTAATTGCAACATGTTATAAATAAGTTAATACTTTTTGTCAAACTGAAGAAATTTTTTTAAAAACAATTAATTTTTTTTCAAGAAAATTTCATATGTTGACAGAAAAAATTGAATTTAAAAATTGTTAAAATGTCTTTAGCGCTGTTACAATTTTAGTAAAATTTACTCATTTGAGAGACTTATGAGCTCAATTTAAGCAAACTTGTGTAAGTGTCATTTTAGGAAAATATGAACTATTTTAGTTTGTAGTAAAATTGTGCACTATATTTGTATACAACTTTTTTTTCTTATTTTTTTGTTCACGTCATTAAAGTTAGCAAAAAATTATTCAAATAAGGAACATTTACTCATATTTTGCAAAATTTAACTAAAATCAATTAATCTTCATGAACTAAAATAAAGTTCAGTTGGCATTAGAGCCCCTTTTTTCTGGGTGTATATTGAAGGGTATAATATAGTCGACCCCGCCCGTCTTTAGACTTTACTTACTTGTTTCTACATACGAATTTTTCAGAGAAAACTAAATTTGTTAAACATGAAAAGTGACTTAGTCATCTTTAGCTTATAATTCATTAAACCACAAAAGTTTTTCACACATTCGCCATTTATACAAGTACATATTATTTGTTTCAGATACTTATGCCGTCATATTTTTGTTACATTCAATAATTATATTTTCATTTGAATAAGCAATCTATATTTGCAAAATTCAGCAACCGGTCTTCCAATTACGACATTTCAAGTACTGTAGGAAATATTAAAAACGACAAGTCAAATACGTTGGTAACGGTACGGTTACACTGGGCAAGTATTTGACAAAAAAAAAATCGTCACCACAGTCAAATCAACAGACATTTTTAGCTCACATTGTTTATATAACATCACGATAGGAGCATCTTCCTAAAATGGAAAAAGTTTGACTTCATTTTGGTCAAATATTTGCCCAGTGTGACTATATCCTAAGTCATTAAATACATAATGGTTAAATTACGCACAAAACCAAATACACTCATTATTACGATGTAAAACTGATTTCCAAATACATATGAATATGTACATACCCTGTAAGAAATTGAGGTGACTTTAAGTTAATAAGTTGTTAGTCATAACTGAGTCACAGGTGACTCAAATCCTAACTCATTTCCCATGTAAAATCCTATTCACTTTTAACATGTGTTGTCATTGGAACAAGTCAGTCCTCACTCAAACCTGCATAAGCTTCAGCTAACCAAAAGTTAGCTCAAAGTGAGTTAGCTATAGGCTGATAATATATGAGCATACTATGAGTTAGCTCTTAACTGATTAGTTTATGGTGAGCTCTTTGTGGATAATAAAATATTTTGTTTTTGTTTTATTATTTTTGATTCACTTTATTTTGAATTAATTAAAAAATAATAACAATTCAGATTTTTTAAAATTATTTTACAAAAAATAAAATATAACGTTAGTAAAAATTCGGATAATATTAGTTGAGTTCATCTTGTCTTGAGTTTGAGTGTTGTGTTAATTTTCTCGTTTAACTCAGAGGGAGTTGTACCTACTTTTGTAATGACGCACACTGAATGGAAGTGGTCGTCGTCCTCAAACAGCCATTTAACACTTTTATTCGAAGTTTCCATTTATTCCTTCACTGATAATGATGGGTTCTAGTGGAAATAAGGAAAGTTTAATTATTAAATTGCGTTTGAATTATGCATTTCTATGCTACTTACCGCTAACCGTGACAAAAAATTACAAAAGTTCTCTGAAAATAGAAGCTAAATTGAAACAAATATAAAAAGCCAAATCCAAATTGACAGTTATAGAAGCCAATACATATTTTTTGTTTGTTTATTTGAATTGTTTCCATGACTTTACTTCACTTAAATATGCATCAGCTTAGAGTGAGTAAAAAGGTAACTCATTGCTGATCGAGAAAAAGTGAGTTTGGGAAAAATTCAACTGACTCAAGACTGCATAAATAATGAGTTAGCTTAAAGTCGCCTCAAATTAGTTAGTAAAAAGTTAGTTTGATTTTGAGTGAGTTCGAGACATTCCTACAGGGTTTATATTTCAAACATTTTATACTAGTTATAAACATTATATACTTCATTTTATAATAGTGAATAGAGATCACAACATATAAGTTTTACATATATGTACGTAAAACTCTAATTTTTGCCCTACTGTACAGATTCAAATTCAAGATACAATAACTATTCACTGACCATTCAGTGTTGCTAAACTTATACGTAGATATATAATACATAAAAGTTCATTTATGGAAACCATAATTTATATTTTTGAGTGTAATAGAAATCAATTGACATCCATTATTAGGTCTGATTATGAATTTTGGTTTTAATAAACACATTATTTCCGTGGAAAAAACGACATTGCTTATATTTTTGCCTGTATAGTTACATCCCACACTTCCTATTGTTGGTTTGAGGGAAGGCCATAATATGTCACAACCAATTTGCCACTCAAAATATATACAAATATTTATAATAAAGTTTTGATATTATACAAACTATTAGTATATGTTTATTGGTTTGCTATTTTCCAAATATGTATGAATTTAGCAGAATGCTTTTGATTAATAGTCTTTTTTCTGAATAGAATTATGATCATATTTTGTAGCAGTATAATGGACTTTTTGGATAGGAAAAGTGGCAAAATTTACATTAGTTCATGTTGCGGATGGATGTGACATTACAATACTAATGAATTTCATTCCCAAAGAGTTGCAAAACTATACATTTTGGTATAACTACACTAGTTTACACTGAAAATGTACACATGATGAGAGTCGACTTTTCTTATGTATTTTGATCTGCTGAATTAAAAAAAAAATTTTAAACATTTATTTATGGAACAGTTTTTGAGATATCCCGTTATTTTTAGTGATAAGATAATAAGTCATAAGTTAAGTGGTTCAAAAAATATCGATGGGAAAAGGCGAAATTTTCAAAAAAAAAACGTATTTTACAATGGAACTTTTCCCCACGGTCATATAGATGATACTCTAACAGCGACCGGTGAACCGTCTCCGAAACGTGGAAAGACTCAAAAGTCCGCTGGCAAAGAAATGGCCTCTGTTTTTTGGGATGCGCATGGAATAATTTTTATCGATTATCTTGAGAAGGGAAAAACCATCAACCGTGACTATTATATGGCGTTATTGGAGCGTTTGAAGGTCGAAATCGCGGCAAAACGGCCCCATATGAAGAAGAAAAAAGTGTTGTTCCACCAAAACAACGCATCGTGCCACAAGTCATTGAGAACGATGGCGAAAATTCATGAATTGGGCTTCGAATTGCTTCCCCACCCACCGTATTCTCCAGATCTGGCCCCCAGCGAATTTTTCTTGTTATCAGACCTCAAAAGGATGCTCGCAGGGAAAAAATTTGGCTGCAATGAAGAAGTGATCGCCGAAACTGAGGCCTATTTTGAGGCAAAAGCGAAGGAGTACTACCAAATGGTATCAAAAACTTGGAAGGTCGTTATAATCGTTGTATCGCTCTTAATGGGAAATATGTTGAATAATAAAAACGAATTTTGACAAAAAATGTGTTTTTCTTTGATAGACCGGTTATGTCTTGATGTCTTGTCTAAATTTGGAAATCTAAGTTGTCGTTAGCACGTTTTTAATGGACTTTAATAGTTCCAGACGAAAAAAAAAACTGAAAAAAAATAATTTAAAATTTGTTTCCTACAATCAAGTACGCAAAACTGAAATTTAAAAGAGAATTGTGTGTTAAATGTGTCCTTATTTCAATTCTCCGCTTCTTTGGCTGGGAATCAATACCAAAATCATTAGTCTAAAAACAAAATCTTTGGAACCGGACATGCTTGTTTTTCAGTGTATAGCTTGATATTTTCGGGTTTATTCTTACTTATAGAACGTTGTTTGTTGTTTACAGGATCTCAAAAAGTTCATCTCGCCAAAGAATGGAATTTAATCGTGAAAATTTTTATTATTTTTTATAACTTTCTACGATTAACTCAACAACAGTGCATCGTTGAACTTAATTCACTTGTTGGTGATGAAGCTCCGACAATGGAGTGGTGAATTCGTGAAGGTCGTCCAAAATCAGTTGTTGTTCCGGAAACCATTGATGCTATGCTCCATCTGTTTGCAAGATCATGTTATGTACTGCATGTTTTGAAGATACCTCAATCAGAGTGGCAAAAGTGATTCGACAATTGATTCAAACGCATGCAAAAGTGCATACATCTAAATGTGAAATATCTTGAAAACAATAAAACAATTTTCAATGATTAATATTTGTATTTGTTGTCTACTCCCGAAATACAAAACTTAAACTTCGTACATATAAGATTGGATATATAAGAACTGTATCCAAATTTTAATTTTATTGATCCTAGATTTAAAGTCAGTTAGGTCGGTAAAAAATGTCGCATCTTTGGATAGGAATCAATACCAAAATAACAAAAATAACCAAATTTAAATGACTTCACGTAACCACATTTAAATATCGACCCCCTTTTGTGTAGGTTGTCAATATGGTCCATTTGCAATACCCTCCGACCGACATCAATAATAACTACTTGCACTGAAAAAAAAGCATACTCGGTTCCAAAGATTTTGTCTTTACTTTAAAAAATTTGGTATTGATTCCGAGCCAAAGAAGCGGAGAATACAAGTAAGGACAATTTCAAGACACAATTCTCTTTTAAATTTAGGTTTTGTGTACTTGCTTCTAGAAAGCAAATTTTAATTTTTCGCTTTCTCAGCTTTTTTTCTTCATATGCTATCAAAGTCCTTTAAAAACGAGTTAACGGCAACTTTATTTTCCAAATTTAGACTCGACTTCCAGTAGAAATTATGCTATGTTTGAAGTAAAAAGCTTCTTTAAAATAAAGTTTTGAAAAATATGTCCTATATTTTAACGATTTTTTGCTTTGTAGTCAAGATGCAAAAAGACAACAAATTTAAAGACAATTTCATTAAATTTAAAGAATTTATCTGAATTATTAAAGTCAAGTTGACCTTAGCCTATAAATTTTTTCTTTCATGTTAAGATATCCATTTTTAAGTCAAATCACTTAATTATAAGGACAATACGACTTCATTGAAAAGCTTATCGACTTTTGGACAAGGAAAATAACTTTATTTTAGAGAAATGCGTCCTCTATGCTAAGCAAAATTTGTATTCGTATTTTAAAGACATGAAATCTTTTACCTCACGACAATATTTTTTTCAGTGTGTGCATAGTTTCAACTCGATAGCTTGTTTCGTTCGGAATGTATACATTTAATGGGGTCTTAGACCAATATTTCGATGTGTTGCAAAGGGAATGACAAAGTTAATATACCTCCACCATATGGTGGAGATTAACAGAATTTAAGATTTCACTTGTTTTCCGTAATTTTTTTAAACAGCTGATGCCCGAGTTTCACATTTTTGGAGATGTCCTGGATAAACGAGTACTCTGATTTCTTTTAGTCCGTCACTGCTTGGATATCATGTACTAAAAGAAAGCATCCTTAATATTATGATTATAAAACCATCAAAACCCCCTTCAGTATTCTATAGGCTGACGTTTCGCGCATAAATTCCATCCTTTACTTGATTGTATGCAAAATATGTTGAAACCTCATTTCGCAGGACACCATTCATTTATAAACGAATTTCGCCAACATCGCCAATGGGTATTAAAGTTTTTATTTCTTCTTAAAACACTGGACCAAACTCAACAAGCCTTCAAATGAGTAAAACACGTAATCCTAAGTGAATAAAGTCTAAAAGGTAGCCCAAGGAAATAAGGGAGCTATGAAATTTCTCCAACTTTAATTTAATTTCATGATAAATTGTTTTATGACATCTTACGAAGGACAAAAAGAAAACGAATAAACTCCATGAAGTTTTTTGATGGCTAACATTTTAAGTGAATAAGTATGTTTATAATAAAAAAGCAAATAATTGAAAAAATGGAGTATGACGCTGATTGGTTGTAAGTGGATAAAAAACTGGCGGTTTCTTATGGACGAAATAATAACATCTAGTTAAGACCAAATTTTTCAATATTTTCTTTAACACAGATTGTTATCATGTTCTCTTCATATTTTAACATTTGACACTTTTTTGCTCAATCTTTCATTTGCAATTTTGTTCTCCCATCGAAATGTGACTAAATACAAAATTGGGAGGTGAGTTGAAAATCAGGAAATGATATGTAGAATATATTGTACACACAATTAGGATGATTGAAAGTAAAAATGATGAACATTTAAAGAAGCTTGGCTACAGATTGCCAATTAATTAAACTAATTATTAACCGATCGAATTTTCGACCAATCGACTTTTTGTCGAAGCTACTTTTTATGCCATCACCACTCGTTTATAAAAAGTTCACAGTATAATAAGGTTGTCACAGACTGCTCCACAAGGAACAATCTTGAAACGTTGCACAGCAAATACACGGACGAAAAAGACTGCTTTCCATAAGTTTGGGTGTAAAAATTATATGTTTGGAACTCAAATTTTTAACACAATATTTTTAAGTACAAGCATATAATGTTCACAAACTAGCATAACATGTTTGGGACATATAAGTTAATATGTTAGAACATATTATGTTTGGGACATAAAATGTTTGTAAATATAATATGCTTAGATGCAAACATATATTAATTTAGAAATAGCATATAATCATATATGTGTTTAGAAAGAGAGACCTAGAGAGTAAGCTGCAAGTAAAATAATGGAAGTAACCAATTGGCGACTTAAAAATATATCCACACAACGAAAATTTCATTAAAATTTTTTACTTCCAGTGTATGCCCTAAGGTGAAACCAAAAACAATAGAAAAGGAAGATTGGAAAATGGGCGACGTCATACCAAAAGTTGCATTTACGGTGTTCGATACATACACGTTCGTTCATTTTTAATTTGCAATATTTTTTGTTAAAAACTCACAAATGATGTTAAATTTTGTGTAAATAATAATGAGAAACTTTTGACCGATTGTTCTACGTCATTCCCTGATATAAATTTCTTGTTATTCTTAGTTTAATTTGTGGAACAAAAAATCATAAACGAACTCCGTCAATGGTTTGATACCCTCTGCTGCCATTTTCCCATCTTCATCTTCCATTGTTTTTGGGTGAAACATAATATGTTTGAACAATACAAACAATATTTTGTTTGCACCAATCCTGAAAATATATATGCTTGAAGCAAAATGTGTTTGGGGTAATTGTTACAGAAGCGATTTTTTGAGGGTGTAGAATTGACATTCTGGATAAGAATTGGTTCAAAATTGGATATAGTAGCTTTAATTTATATGTTTGATTTAAAGAACTACATTTGAAAATCCCATACTTTACTCCAGACATCGAGATATTGACTTAATTTTTCTCCAAATTTTACACAGAAATTTTAATTGATATTAATTATATAATTTTGGATAAAGTTCATATATATACATATTTACCATCGATTTTTGCCAAAAAATGGCCATAAAACCCAAGTTTATCGCCACAACCAAGTGAAAAAACTATAGTCCAAACATTGAGTGGCTGTTGTGCGGGCATAACCGATTTGTTCTAGGAGACTTAAATGCCCACCATGAACTTTGGCATTCTCTCCTAGGTAATGACCAGAAAGACGTAGCTTTGGCAGAGCAGATAGATGACTCGACATTTTGCACGATGAACAAAGATGGCCCTACGAGAATAATGGGTGATTGCAAGTTCGCCAGATATATCTTTAGCGTTAACTAATTAGATAAAAGACTTATCCTGGCAACCCGTCACTGCATAGAAAAAAAAAATTCACGAAATTTTTTCCAATTAAAGTTTTAATTGAGTTTTAAAAAATATTCAATTAAAAATTTAATTGATTCAACAAATTTTTTAATTGAAACAGACATTTCAATAAAAAAATTAATTGGATCTATTAATTTCGTGATTGAATCAGAAAAAAAAAATGTTTGTGTATGGTATCAGACAACCTCCTCATAATTTTCACCATTAACCGACCCTCCGTTTTCATAAACTCTGAACGCCGGTAGTTTATCAACAGAAAGAAAGCCAACAGTTTCAGAGAATACACAGATCGCCGCTTCAGTGGGCTCCCTTCCCATGTTCATGTTGCCCATAGGGTCCTCCGATCGCTTTATACCCGCTGGTTGAATTGTCCACGTAAGCCCCAATTTTCCAGCATAAGCGACGAGAGTGGCGGACGAGTGTGATGAACGTTACCGTGCTAACTGTGCTGATCCTAGAATCAAGGAGCTGAATCTAGAGATTAGTATGGTGGGATTTCATCATATTAATATCTTACTTTACCGACGTGACAGTGACTGATCCGAAGAGGGCGCTATATTCGCTATATGGTGTATTGTCCGTGGTCTCCGAACCGCCAACACACCAGAACATTCCACAACCGAAGTTACCGATGTCATGAACGCGCGAAACCATCCAAAGGGCTGGGCACCCACGTAATATATGTGCTAATTCTCTAAGCATCTGGGAATACTCGGAGTTGAGAATTTGTCCTTAGAATCGCCCATTATATGCATTGTCTTGAAAATAAGTATGGAGATTGCACTATTGAAACCAGGCAACGACTCGAGAAAGGGTGAAGATAGAATAAAATTTATAATCAGAGACAAAAAGTAAAATTTTCGAATATTCGACATTTTAAAAACTAGCAAAAGTTATCTTTTCAAGTTTTCGATTTTTTGAGATAAAACTTTAAAAATGTCGTTGAAATTTTCAGTTTCATATTTTTCGTATATCTGTATATTAGAGGTGTGCACGTGAAATCTTACTCACACACGTAAGATGTTATATAGGTCTCACGCACACTCGCAAAAAGAAAATGTATACTCACGCACGAAAATGTCGTGACTTACGAAAAATACCGTGACTCACGAAAAATACACACGGAAAATGTCGTGACTCACGAATACTTTGAGCACGATTAAAATCGAGAGCGTTATTAAACTCTTAATATCCTAGGTGTCAGTAAAATTGTAAATGAATTTAACTTTTAATCGTTTTAAATTGGTGAACGGGATTATTCTCGTGAGCGTAATTGGTTACTCACGCACATTCACGAGGATATTAATTTCGTGACTCACGCTCACGCACGACCCCTTGGTTTTGTAATCACGTTCACGCACACTCACGCCGTTACATCATCGTGAGTCATGAAAATTTTCGTGAGTCACAACAATTTCGTGTCACGTGCACACCTCTACTGTATATATGTTTCACTTTTATAATAATTTTTCTATACACAATATTAGAGATATCATAGAAATATTTGCATCTTAATCCCCTTTCCATTCAATATCGAGTGTTTCGTTAAAATGCGGTTTGTCGATTTTCGCCCACATCAAAGGTTAGTAGATAGATTTGAATCGATTTTCAAAAATATCAAAAGGTCGAGTAGTCGAATTTAAAAATTACAAAAAAAAGTCGCCTATCTAAATATATCCCCAGTTGTAAACCCTCGCTTTTACTCTTAACTGTAACAATATTTCCATTTGTGTGACTGTCGTTCAGCATAGAAAACTGCCGCAAAGAATTATAATGTAATGAATTTAACGTTAATAAAAAACGTGATTGAAATTCTGGATGGTTTAACGATAATAAAGTCCATCATGAGTGAGCTGCAAAACATTGCATCAAAAGGTAGGTGTATTGAAATACTGTTCTACCAGGCCAATATGTGAATATTTGAACCCCCAACCAAAAACACCTTAACTTGTCAATGGCACAACTTGTGAAGCCATTGCCTGCCTGACAGTGAGTGAGTTTTTGTTTTCGTGCGTGTGAATAAAAACATTGCTGTGTGAGTGACGGAATGGGCGAGGGACTGTCGTACGTGTGTGCGTCCATGCGTTCGGTTTTTGTTTATGTGTGAATTTTGTCGTAGATGGTGCCCGGCTTGTTGTTTGGTTGTTTTGTCAATGAAACATCATGTCATTTGTCAATTTATTATACAATGCATGTGTGTTTATTCGGGAGGATTTCACTCTTTGGAATGTTTCTACTTGAAGAAAGTCGGAGGAAAAAAACGAAGCTCCATTTTGGGATATGCACATTAGTGAGTACTGATATACACTGATAGCAAAAGTAGCATTGATAAGTTGAATTGCATTGAAATTTGACACTATGTCAAGGAAAATGTTAATTATAATAGCGAGAACTGTATTATGGGAAACGTAATTTGCCAGATGTCAATCCGATGTACTTTTATATTTTGGTTCTTTTTACAAAAAAATAAGAATTAATCAAATAAGTAAAGTCTAAAGTCGGGCGGGGCCGACAATATTATACCCTTCACCACTCTGTCGACCAAAATTAGTGTCTCAACAAATTTGTTGGGAGTTATTATGAAGGTATGGGAATATACCATATACAAACATGTTTTGTACTTCTATAAAATCTCTATAATTAAAATTTAAGTCGGCTAACACCATGGGACGAAACACAATGTTAGTAAGGAATTGCTAGAGCAATTTTAATGCAATTGTACAAAAGAGCATTTAAGATTTAACGGGCGATACATATGTATGTTATTTCAGATATAGGACAATTTGAGTAATATTTACAATGTTTTCTACTTAGCAGTGGCGATTTTATGATTTAGGATATTGGTTAGATCTCGCCATGATATGTGGTCAATTGTGGGTTGCGATATATTATTTGGCCAAATCGGGCATATTTCCACAAGTCGGAGCCTTATTTAAAACTCAACCATTCTGTGGAAAGTCCGGCATTACAGAGTGTAGGATATGACTATGATATGGGAAAATCATCACAGAATTTTGTGCAAAATGTGGGTATTTTGGCCATATTTGTATAAACCGGAAGAACAAATATATGGAGCCTTTAAATCAGAACCAAATTAGACCAGGCTTGACAGACTTTAATAGCATATTAAATATATTCTCTGTGGAAGCTATCGAGTCAATTGGAGGAAAATCCCATTGAAAATGGGTCTAAAAAATGAAACATTCTATCGGACGAAAGATATATATGGGAGCTATATCTAAATCTGAACCGATTTCAACCAAATTAGGCACAATCAGCGATACTATTGAACGTACTCCCAGTGCAAATTTTGAAGACAATCAGGTCAAAATTCTGGCTTTTGAGTTCGTATAAATACAAATCGGACGAAAGATATATATGGGAGCTATATCTAAATCTGAACCGGTTTGTCTGATATTTGGCCTATTTTACGAGAGTCCCCAAATATTCGGCCTTGCAAAATTTTAAGAAAATACGTTGATAAATACGTCAATTATGACCTGATCCGTGATCGGCAGCTATATCTAAATCTAAACCAATTTTTTTTTTTCAAAATCAATAGCGATTGTCTTTAAGCCAAAGTAAAACTCTGTACAAAATTTGAGGACGATCGGACTTAAACTGCGAGCTGTACTTTCCAACAAATTTTCATATACAGACAGACAGGTAGACCGACAGACAGACGGACATTGCTGTATCGACTCAGAATTTAATTCTAAGACTATTGGTATACTAAACGATTGGTCTCAGACTATTCCTTCTTGGCATTACATACAAATGCACAAAACTAAAATTTTGACTATTTCCACACATATCTGGAGTATATACTAATTTTCTTATTCTGTCTACGATGCATGGAAATATTGGTTGGAGACGCATGAAACGAAATCGGGATAAAAGTGCTTTTATTATAAAAATTTCGCACTCTCACGATCTGTTTTCTTAATTACCCAGACAACGCAATTTTTTCGGATTTTGCTTAAATGGGAAATCTGGATAGGATGTTGTGTGTACTTGGTCTAGCCCCTATATAAACCGATCTCCCGATTTGGCTTTTTGCCCTTCTAGACAGCGCAATTGTTATCCGATTAGAAATCTGTATGTATTTTATATACAAAAATATGATTCGTCGAGGCGAGTTCACAGGAAGCGTACTGAATACAAAAAGTATTAAGTTATTTACCGTCCCAGCAAAAAAAAGCATCGCCAAAAAGTGTAGTGAAAATGTTCTCTTTGGATCCGGAAGTGGTGGAATATTGACGCGGAAGCGATTAATCAAGAATGGGCTTGTCATAAGACGGATGCCCGCTATTGCAAAAGTTGCACTACACTGAAAAAAAGTAGCTTGTAATTTGTGGCAAATTTTGAACTTCAATTTAGTTAAGCGCATTTCTAACCAGTAAGTTCAAATTTCAAAAATTTTATGAAAATCTCGTAATAATTATTGTTTTTAATTATTTTGCAGTTCTCGCGAGTCTTCAAAATTAGTTAAAAATTTTACTTAAAGTGGTGTACTCCGATATAGTTTGAAATTACAAAGATTTGGTAATTTTTTCGTGCCAGTAACGAAATTTTTACTTACACGTGTTACACAATTTTTTCATACCACTCAGTTCAATTTTATAAAACTTAATGATATTAACGGCCATTTTCATGTAATCCGTTAGGCTTTATCTTCCAATTAAGGGAAAATAAATAGCAACTATATTTTCTCCGGTTAACTTTAACTGAAAAGTTTTCAGTAGTTAAGTCCTAACTGCACTCAAAAAAAAGTTTACTTGGATCCAAAGATTTTGACCTTCCCTTAAGGATTTTAGTATCGATTCCGAGCCAAAGATGCGGCTTCTTTAAAATAAAGAAATTCTTTAGCGACCTATCTGGCTTTAAATCTAGGACCAATAAAATTAAAATTAGGATACAGATCTCATTTATCAAATTTTGATTCTCTTTTCGCGGAAATTATAACGGATACTTCAAAGTAAAAAATGTTTTCTTAATTCCAAAAAAACTTTAAACCAAAGATGATAAATCCTCAAAATAAGTCTTAGCCTATATTTGAAGCGTTTTTATCTTAAATCTAAAGATTCAATATTTCAGTTAATTTAAGGAAGATTTATTTATATCAAAAATGTGTTTCTTTACTTTAAGGAAAATTAGCCTTAGTTCAAATACATGAGGCTTTAACGTAGGGACGCAAATTTACAAAATTTGTGTCCTAAATTTAATGAAAATAATTTTTGAAGCAAAGATTATAAACTTTATTATAATTAAAATTTCATTATTTTAAAGTAATTTGTCTTTAATAGTTTGTAAATTTCGCATCCTAAAATTTAGGTTGCGTAATCTTTAATATCACGTAAATATTTTTTTCAGTGTGGTATATGGAATATATAGGCAAGATTACAGATATGTCTATAGAACAGTTTAAAAGTTCGTTAGCTAACGTGGCATTAACAGAGCTACATGAAAATGGGGCTAAGACAGTTTTACCGTCAGTAAGTTCATTTTTTACTATGATGCACGAAATTTCTACCAATTTTAAAGAAATTTTCTACGTTTAAGTAATTTATAATTATGTTAGAAATGGGTTTGTTCACATCAAAGAATTTTTTATTGGACTAACATCAACTTATCTCTAGTAATTCTCAAAGATTTAATGAAACTATCCTCAATTTCGTTAACTTTTTGTGTCATGACTACAAAGCAAAAAGCATTAACCCTTTAACGCCACATTTTTTTGCCGGCTGATCAAATATTCCATGTTAACGACACAAAAGCAAGAAAACTAAACAAGAAAAATTTATACGGTAAAATTCAGTATACGCTGCAAGGCCTCCTGAACAGTGTTAACTAAGTTTTCTTTTTATTTTAACCATTTATGTTGTGTTAGGTGTGTTTTACTAAAAGCTTCCTTATTTCCTAAAAGCTTTACTAAAAGCTTCCTTATTTCCAGCCTAAAGGCGGGATTGGGCATTAGAGGGTTAAAACATAAGAGATCACCTTCCAATAGTTTATTTTAAAGAGTTTTTTTTTTGTTCTTGAAACAACATAATTTCTCCTTGAAGGCGAGTCTGAATTTGGAAATTGATGTCGTCGTTAAAACGCTTTTAAAGGACTTTAATAGCAAATGAAGGAAATAGCTAATGTAATTAACAAATTTGTTTCCTACAATCAAGTATTGAAAACTGAAATTTAAAAGAGAATTGTGTCTCACAATCAATATCAAAATCAATAGTGTAACCACAAAAATTTTTGGCATGCTTTTTTCAGTGTAACCTAAGTGGCTATCATCAGCTTAATAAGCTAAGATTAATAGGGTCGCTTATTTTTTAATCATTTTTATTTTATTTTTCAAAAGCAAATAATGTCACAAATAATATTAAAATTTAGATTCAGTTTAAATTTGTGCGATGGTCCTGAGTCCAGTTGGAATGTCCTTGGTTTGCGGCCCAAATGTTTGTCCACCCTGGGCTTCAATACTGTATTTAGGATATTTTCCCGATAATAATCGGCTTTTATTTTGAACCTATGATCGATGAATAAGAAAGGGCGCGACCATTGACCGATACGCCAGCGCATAAGTTCTGTTAGCCATTCGAAGGTGTAAATTTATAATGGTTGTTCAGCAATTTGGAATGGGGAAAACCAAATTCGGAAACTGGTCACTTTAGTGCAAACGAAGCAACTCCTTGGCTTTTTCAGGTCTATCTGTTTTGTGTATCGGTGGGCTCCTCACTTTTGTCAACTTCAATGACCTTAGTCGAGGCTGATTTCTCAATATGTGTTACATCCATTCTCGCAATATGTTCAAATCACGAGCAATTTTTCTACCACTACGTCGGGGATTTCGATCTGGCCTTCAATTTCCGGATCACTCCTAATGTAGTCATTTTGTTTTTTCTTCCCATTCTCGGACGCGATGCAACACTGTTAATATGACACTAATTAGTGATGTAAATTTGGTGCTTCTCGAACCAAATTTAGTGCTTTTTGATTTAAAAACAAGTATATACAGCACTAAGTTCGGCCGGGCCGAATCTTAAATACCCACCACCATGAACCAAATATTAGGGTTTCCTTTGAAATTTCAGGAGGGCTTGAGGACACTTCCCGAAGATAAATTTAAAGATTTAACCTATGAGGACTATATCAGATTCTGGATTTATAAAAACCATTTTTGTTTGAGTTTTAGAGGAATCTCTTGTAAGTGTGCAAGAAAATTATAAAATAACGTCTTGATTTGAAATCTTAAATCTGTAGAAGTAAAATCTGGAAATTTTACATTGAGTTTCAAACAATTTTCATGATAAGTGTGCCTTCTACACCCTCAAGAAGTGAAGTCAGTCTATATGGAGGCATTACCAAATGGACCAATAAAAACTTAATCCGATACACGTTTTTGTGAGCCTAAAATACCAGAATATTTACAATTTCAGGCAAATCAGATAAAAACTACGGTTTCTAGAAACCCAAAGAGTTAAATCGGGACATCGTTCTTATACTAAAATATGGACCGATACTCACCGTTTTCAGCACACCTCTTTATGACCCGAAAATACCTCTAGATTTCCAATTTCAGACAAATTGGATAAAAACTACGGTTTCTATAAGCCCAAGACCCCAAATCGGGAGGTCGTTTTATATGGGGACCATACCAAAACATGGACCGATACTCACAATTTTTGGCACACGTATTTGTGGTCCTACAATACCTCTAGATTTCCAATTTCAGGTAAATTGAATAAAAACTGCGGTTTCTATAAGCCCAAGAAGTAAAATCGGGAGATCGGTCTATATGGGGGCTATACCAAAATATGGACCGATACTCACCATTTTCGGCACGCCTCTTTATGGTCCTAAAATACCTCTAGAGTTCCAATTTCAGACAAATTGGATAAAAACTACGGTTTCTATAAGCCCAAGACTCCAAATCGGGAAGTCGTTTTATATGGGGACCATACCAATACATGGACAGATACTCAAAATTTTTGGCACACGTATTTGTAGTTCTACAATACCTCTAGATTTCCACTTTCAGGTAAATTGAATAAAAACTGCGGTTTCTACAAGCTCAAGAAGTAAAATCGGGAGATCGGTCTATATGGGGGCTATACCAAAACATGGACCGATACTCACCATTTTTGGCACACCTCTTTATGGTCATAAAATACCTCTAGATTTCAAATTTCAGGCAAATTGGGTAAAAACTACGGTTTCTATAAGCCCAAGACCCCAAATCGCGAGGTCGGTTTATATGGGGACTATATCAAAACCTGGACCGATATAGCCCATCTTCGAACTTGACCTGCCTGCAGACAAAAGACGAGTTTGTGCAAAAATTCAGCACGATTGCTTCATTATTGAAGACTGTAGCGTGATTACAACAGACAGACAGACGGACAGACGGACATCGTTATATCGTCTTAGAATTTCTCCCTGATCAAGAATATATATATACTTTATATAGTCGGAAATCGATATTTCGATGTGTTACAAACGGAATGACAAACTTATTATACCCCCGTCACCATTCTATGGTGGTGGGTATAAAAAGCGTCAAATTGGCTCATTAGAGTCAACGCACCAACTTGGTGCTTTCTGGCGGCTTTATTCAATTGGAACAATGTTGAGTTTAACTGACGAAATCTTTTCATACAAAAATTCTGATTAGACTGTCAAAAGCTTAAGAAACTCAACTATATTGCCAAACATAGACTTTGATTGTTATGAAGATGGAATTGATCCTTCGAAAAGTCTAGCGACGAGTGCAGAATTTCTGAACTTGATAAATATTTCATTAAAAACGTTTGTATTAAATTCACAAAAGCACTTATAATTGAAATAAGAAATAGAATCCCCCCAAATATTAATATTTCCAAATTTAATGTTGAAACATTTATTTTCTCCTCTAAAAACATATTTTGAAATTGTGGGAACTGGTATGTTGTGAAATATTTTTGGTACTTATTGCCCTTCGGAAGTTGGCATCACTGAGAGTAACGAGCAATGGAACGAAAAACAATCACAATAGCACCCTTGAATTGTATCGCGAATAAATTTATTTCTGTATGCAATTGATAACAATGCTTTTGTAAGGTTTTAAACAATAACATGAGCTGTCACTGGAATAAATCTGTCAGCTTTTCGATTTTAGAAATGATAGAAATCCTAAAGGTGATTGCAATACATATCAGCTCCACTGTATATGCTCAGGTATATGAATCTTCCAATTTTTTCAAATAGCATTTTGATATTTTAACGAGTCATGATCTACAAGGCAATCTTTCAGTACACTTCCCACAAGTCCATAGCATCAAGATTTGAAAATAACTTCTATGGCCTGTGACATCCTAATATTTTTATATGTCATCGTATGTCATTTGATTTTATTCTTATTTGAAATTCCTCATAAGTCTTTGCTTTACTTTGTTATTTCTTCCTTGTCAATTGATGATTTGGTGTTTTTTTGTTTCTATTTCATGCCTATGTCTAAGACAACTTCTTGGTGGCAACTAGCCTAGGAGTGAAAACAAGGAAAAATTAGAAATTCATTTAGTGTATTTGTAAGAGACACACATACACACAAAAATATACAACAACATCACATCACCACGACCAACTTAACCATATTAATGAAAGTCATGTTGTATTCTGGCAGCTAAAGGGAGAAATAGATGTGATAGATATTAGAAAATTCTATTAACTTCAATGCAAACACTTTGGGATATTTTCCTATGTATCACACATTTAACGTCGAACATGACTTTGAAGACATTGTACAGCTGTTTTGCAAAAAATTTGCAAATTGTTTGGAGATGGTTAGATTACCAGCGCAAGCAAAGCACAATTTCTTTAGAATTCATCTTAATCGTTCTTACTCAACAAACATTACAAAATTTAAGTTCGCTTGTGTCAAATATGAAGTTCGTTGTTTTTAATCACCTCAGAAAACTATACACACTTAAAAAATAAAAACCTCTTGTTTAATAACATCTGTAAAATAATAATCACACTTCACATTTGAAGAAGGATATGAAGGTTTCTAGCGCCCCCAGGATTTTAACCGCTAGACGTGGTGTTAGTCACCATACTTTTGAATTCGAGTATAACTATCACGGACGAAACTGTTAAAAATCACGTGAGCCTCTGAGTCGAAATAAAATCTAGATGTGAAAAACTTTTTGTATTCAACCACGAAATTACCGTGGTGCAATGGTTAGCATGCCCGCCTTGCATACACAAGGTCGTGGGTTCGATTCCTGCTTCGACCGAACACCAAAAAGTTTTTCAGCGGTGGATTATATCACCTCAGTAATGCTGGTGACATTTCTGAGGGTTTCAATGCTTCTCTAAGTGGTTTCACTGCAATGTGGAACGCCGTTCAGAGAAGTTCACCACTGTGGTATCACTATGGACTGAATAGTCTAAGTAAGCCTGATATATCGGGCTGCCACCTAACCACGAAATTAATTGATTCAATTAATTTTTAATTCAAATGTCTTTAATCACAGAAATTGTGTTTTCAATCAGAGAAATCATTCGATTGTGGATGAAAGTCTTTAGTAGAAGTTTCTAAGCAATGTTGGAAGTATATACGTCCGTAAGTTCGGTCAGGCCGAATCTTATGTACCTTCCACCATTGCGTAGAAACGTCTACTAAAGACTGTCATCCACAATCGCATTACTTGGTAACACTTGACTATGGCAAGGTGTCTTAACACTTCTTCACATCATCTTCTAAATTGTAAGTTAGTCTATATTGATATTTTGTTAGACAAAAAAAGCAGATACGAATATAAGCCTATTTAGATCGGTTTATATAGAGGAGTCTATAAATAATTTTGATATGCACCAATTTTTACGCGGCAAATATGGGGATCGGTTTATCTTGCGGCTATGGACCGATATGGACTAATTTTTGTATGGTTATTAGAGACCATATACTTACACAACGTACACAATTTCAACTGAGTCGGATGAAATTTTCTTCTCCAAGAGACTTCGGAAGTCAAATCTGGGTATTGGTTTATATGCGGGCTATAAATAATTATGACATGGGTGTTGGAGGTCGTATGCTAACACCACGTACCAAATTTCAACCTTATCGGATGAAAAATACTCTTCCAAGAGGCTCCTAAATTTAAATCTGGGTATCGGTTTATATGGGTGCTATATATAATTATGGACCGACATGGACCAATTTATACATGGTAGTTAGAGACCATGTACTAACTTAACGTACAAAATTTTATTCGGATCGGATGAAATTTGCTCCTCCAAGAGGCTCCGGAGCAGAGAATAAAGCCGACCCCTTTTTGTCGGCGGCGACTGACACTAATCTTTTGCCTCCGGAAGCGGCGTCGCGGCGTCTAAGCCGATATATATATATATATATATATATATATATGTATATATATATATATATATATATATATATATATATATATATATATATATATATATATATATATACTTTATGGGATCTTTGACGAATATTTCGATGTGTTACAAACGGAATGACGAAGTTAATATACTCCCCATCCTATGGTGGAGGGTATACAAATATTTGTCTTGTACGTTATGTTTATATCGGCAAAGGAAGCCCATATTTCGATTTTGTTTTTGTGATTTTTAATTATTACCAGCCAAGAAGTATTTTAATTTATGGTGTTGCTGTGGAACGCGGGTTATATTATATTCTAAGCGAAGCCAGAAACAGGCAGACTTTTTCCGATATTATAAACAACATTTGATTATACACGTATCTACGAAATAATAATAATCATATTATTGTATTTGCATTTTAGTTGCAAACACACGAAAATCGAATAGGCAAACAAACAAGAACATTATACGAGTAGTTAAATCAAAATGAAAACTCCAAAACCGTGATTTTTGTTTGAGGAAATTCTCGTGACAAGCGTTAATCACGTGAGTCCAGAACCAAATCTAAAGCTATTCTCGTGAATGTGCGTGAATACGACCAAAAGAAACATGTCGTGCGTGAGAAATATAATCGATTCGTGAAAGTGCGTGAATAAAATTTCTGTAACTTCACGCTCACGAAAAAAATCGAAAAGATTTAATTCATACTCGTATGTTAACTGAAATTAATTTAGCTGTCGAACGTGAACTTTGTTACCTTTGTTCACTTCCGGTCGAAAAATGTGGTGAATCACGTGAATCGTGTTTGAGTCTTTAAAAGTAGTTCGTGCGTGAATATTGGTTTTGATTTCGTGAATGTGCGTGATTGGCTACTACATGTATCGTGCATGAGCGTGCGTAAATAAACATTTTGCTTCGTGGATGTGCTATTCTACAGCTAAGGGCACTTGATGGCGTATGCATATTGTAAGCTTGGCCTATTTTCAAACCGGTACGCCTAACATAACAGGTTGGCTGATAAGTCCCCGGTCTGACACATAGATGGCGTCGCTATTATTAAATGCATATTATTTTTATATAGTACTCAAGATCTGGCCCCCAGCAACTTTTTCTTGTTCTCAGACCTCAAAAGGATGCTCGCAGTGAAAAAATTTGGCTGCAATGAAGAGGTGATCGCCGAAACTGAGGCCTATTTTGAAGCAAAATCGAAGGAGTACTACCAATATGGTATCAAAAAATCGGAAGGCGTTATAATCGTTGTATCGCTCTTGAAGGGAATGTTGAATAATAAAAACGAATTTTGACAAAAAAAAATGTGTTTTTCTTTGTTGGACCGGGGACTTATCAGCCAACCTGTTATTTCCTATCATTAAAATACTTCCGTATCCAAGCTAGTCAACGTTATGCAAGATTAGCTACCAAAGGTTTGATTTTATAGCAAGTTAGAATGTATTTTCTTCTAAACAAAACTCCACCCCATTCCTCTGATCATGGTCGGCAATTAAAGGTAGGAATCTTATGTACCCTCCACCATGGATTACGAAAACAGTCATCCATAATCGAATTACATGGGTTGTGGTAAAAATTGCTGATGGCTAGGCTCGAAGAATCAAATCTGTGGGTCGGTTTATTTGGGGGCTATATATCATATAATTATGGAAAGATATGGATCAATATTTGCATGGCATATATTGACATGACGTACCAAATTTCAACCGGATAGGATGAAAATTGCCTCCCCAAGAAGTTAGCGTGATTTTAACAGATGGAAAGCTCCATCAAGAACTAGTGCTTATGGATGTAATTTTCAACCGGGGTCCTAGTTCACTCCTACACGAATTTCGTGAGGGTAGTCCAAAATCTATTGTTATTCCGGAAACCATTGACGTACACGTACGAGCCTGAATATAATCCTGAAGAAGCGGGGTTGATGCGTTCAGATCGCATCTTTTGCAGATACTTCAATCAGAGTGGAAAAAGTCCTTCGACAATTTGTTCAAACGCATGCAAAAATTTATAGATCTTAATGGGGAATATTTTGAAAAACAATAAAGCGATTTTCGCTAATTAATATTTGTTTTTATTATCTAATCCCGAAATATAAAAGTCAACTTTCGTATATAAGACGAGCATGTTAATCACTGCACTATTCTTGCATACATTGCATAGTAGCGAACTACAAGACCGAGATTATCATTTCTGGAGAGTAACACTGATGAGGATGCAGAAATCCCAGGCTTTCTATCCAAATTAGATGGCATAAAGTAATAATAAACTGGTACTTAAATAAACGTATTAATAACATGTACACAAGGGACGTTTCTCGTATTCATTTTATGTTACACATGATTTTAGAGCTCATCTCAGTTAAAATAAACTATGAACACATTATGACATTATTCCTCGAATGTTTTCAACCTACATCGCAATACATCTCCAAAAAAAGGAAACAACAAGGTTTTCCACAGGTAAAAACTGCTAATTTATTACTTTTTATGAATAAGACTATATGTGTATATGGAAATACCTACTAAAACCGTCTGAGTGAAAATATATACGTTTGTCAGTTTATTTACAAAAGTAAACAAAAGGAAATTATTATTTATCCACTGATCAACCTTTAAAAAATATCCTTACTATTTTTTGCCTCACCATAATGGTTCTCATCCTATGTAGAATACAAAAAGCACTCTAAGACAGTTAAAAAATGTGAAAAAACGTGATGGAGAAATGTAAAAAAAAAGTATTATAAAAGTCTTGAAGAATAATGTTGCCATTATTGCGATTACGTTGATGGAGCTGTGGATATGGATATAGATGCGTATGATGATGGCGCTAGCTGACGATAGCATTACTCATGAAAATCACTCCATCGGGGTAAGGTACAATAAGGCCATGAGTGTGGTACCCCTTCCCCCTTACCAACCATCAAAACTGATGGGTTGAAACAGTAGCTCCATAAATATAGATTGAAAATAAACGAGTTTATCCATTCCTGAGCCACTAAGATGCTTTTAGGATTGTCTCTTTGTCTCCATCATCATCAGATTCATTCACCGGAATGTATATGATGTGTGCACAGCAATTTTTACATATTTGTTGAACAATGAAGAATAAGCATTATTGTTTGCCATATGAAGTGTAAGTAAATGTTACGAAGGTGGAGGCAAATTAATATAAAACTCCATGGTTTTTACTTTTTTTTTGTAGGTATGTACATCATCATATGTTGAGCTCAGAATTACCGTATTATGCACGATATATGTATAAAAGACTTTGTCATTATAATGTTTATTCCAAAATTCGATTTTTGTTTGAATGCGGTTATTAAGAAATATTTTTTAAGTCCAATGAAAAAAATGAATAAGTTTTATACTTATTGGTACGCCTTACGAACTTTATATTATGATTGCAACTCAGAGGTTTATCGGACACTCAGTTGGATATTGTGATTATCCAAATAATATTGAAATAAATTGATGTTCCGGAGAAGATCTCAAGAGCATCAACTAAGAAAGACGGTATTTTTGGTGGACTACAAGTAGAAATGCAGCGAAGATTAATCTAATTGCCTCACATCAGCAGAAAGTTTTAAGTGATAGCTCAATATATAGTTTTCTTTCTGGGTTTGGTATCACTTCTCTAACAATTGGAAATCACAGCCCAATTAAAAATGTATTATATTTCAAGTTGGAGTATTTATTGAAGGATGACTCAATTAAGTATTTCAAAAGTGACAGGTTTAGTTAGCCATCGATTTGCTGTAATAACCATAAATGGTATTATAAGTTAGTGCATACACAAAAAAAGTATCACCAAAATATTTTCAATTAAAAAGTTCAACAAATTTTTTAATTGAAATAAAAATCAATCACACATTTTAATAATACCAAATAATTATACCTTTCACCACTACTGTGGTACAGGGTATAATAAGTTTGTGCATTTGTATGTAACGCCAAGAAGGAGTAATCATAGACCAACATTTTAGTATACGGATCGGCTTAGAATTAAATTCTGAGTCGATTTAGCGATGTCCGTCTGTCTGTCTGTCTGTCCGTCTGTCTGTCTGTTGATGTATTTTTGTGTGCAAAGTACAGCTCGCAGTTTCAGTCCGATTGTCCTAAAATTTGGTATAGGGTCCTGTTTCGGCTCAAAGACGATCCCTATTGATTTTGGAAAAAATCGGTTCAGATTTCGATATAGCTGCCATATATATTTTTCACCGATCTGGTCATAATTGGCGTGTATATCAACCGATCTTCCTCAAATTCCGTACATCCGAATACTTTATGAGTCTCGAAAAGCTTGCAAAATATCAGCCAAATCGGTTCAGATTTAGATATAGCTCCCATATATAGCTTTCGCCCGATTTACACTCATTTGCCCACAGAGGCCAATTTTTTGCTCCGATTTAGTTGAAATTTGGCATAGGGAGTAGAATTACCATTGTAACTATGCGTGCCAAATTTGGTTGAAATCGGTTCAGTTTTGGATATATCTCCCATATATAGCTTTCACCCGATTTACACTCATATGACCACAGAGGCCAATTTTTACCTCCGATTTAGTTGAAATTTTGCACAGGGAGTAGAAGTAGTATTGTAGCTATGCGTGCCAAATTTGGTTGACATCGGTTCAGATTTAGATATAGCTCCCATATATATGTTTTTCTGATTTCGACAAAAATGGTCAAAATACCAACATTTTCCTTGTTAAATCGCCACTGCTTAGTCGAAAAGTTGTAAAAATGACTCTAATTTTCCTAAACTTCTAATACATATGTATCGTGCGATAAATCATGAATAAACTTTTGCGAAGTTTCCTTAAAATTGCTTCAGATTTAAATGTTTCCCATATTTATACCCTTCACCACTACTGTGGTACAGGGTATAATAAGTTTGTGCATTTGTATGTAACGCCCAGAAGGAGTAATCATAGACCAACCTTTTAGTATACGGATCGGCTTAGAATTAAATTCTGAGTCGATTTAGCGATGTCCGTCTGTCTGTCTGTCTGTTGATGTATTTTGTGTGCAAAGTACAGCTCGCAGTTTTAGTCCGATTGTCCTACAATTTGGTATAGGGTCCTGTTTCGGCTCAAATACGATCCCTATTGATTTTGGAAAAATCAATAGGGATCGGTTCAGATTTAGATATAGCTTCCATATATAGCTTTCGCCCGATTTACACTCAATTGCCCACAGAGGCCTATTTTTTGCTCCGATTTAGTTGAAATTTTGCATAGGGAGTAGAATTAGCATTGTAACTATGCGTGCCATAGTTACAATGAAATCGGTTCAGAATTGGATATATCTCCCATATATAGCTTTCGTCCGATTTACACTCATATGACCACAGAGGCCAATTTTTAACTCCGATTTAGTTGAAATTTTGCACAGGGAGTAGAATTACCATTGTAGTTATGCGTGCCAAATTTGGTTGACATGGGTTTAGATTTAGATATAGCTCCCATATATATGTTTTTCTGATTTCGACAAGAATGGTCAAAATACCAACATTTTCCTTGTTAAATCGCCACTGCTTAGTCGAAAAGTTGTAAAAATGACTCTAATTTTCCTAAACTTCTAATACATATATATCGAGCGATAAATCATAAATAAACTTTTGCGAAGTTTCCTTAAAATTGCTTCAGATTTAAATGTTTCCCATATTTTTTTTTTACTAAGATTGTGTTCCACCCTAGTGCATTAGCCAACTTAAATTTTGAGTCTATAGATTTTGTAAAAGTCTATCAAATTCTGTCCAAATCGAGTGATATTTTAATGTATGTATTGGGGACAAACCTTTATATATAGCCCCCAACACGTTTGACTAATGTGATATGGTATCGAAAATTTAGATCTACTAAGTGGTGCAGGGTATAATATAGTCGGCCCCGCCCGACTTTAGACTTTCCTTACTGGTTTTATAATAGAATCAACGATGCATTAACCATTGTGTTGGAAATTTATTTAAGGAAAAATCCTTCCCATTTCGTAGTTAGTGAACTAAAAAACATTTACTGAATTTTTATAAGTTTTCCTTTAGCTAAATTAGTTTTCGTTGTGGTTACGAAAAATGAACTATATAACAGTAAATTTGTTGAACTATGTGAAAGTTAAAATGGTCCTTAAATTTACAAGACACTTTTTTTTTCTGTGTACTGTGGTACAGGGTATAATAAGTTTGTGTATTTGTATGTAACGCCAAGAAGGAGTAATCATAGACCAGCCTTTTAGTATACGGATCGGCTTAGAATTAAATTCTGAGTCGATTAAGCGATGTCCGTATGTCTGTCTGTCTGTCTGTCCGTCTGTCTGTTGATGTATTTTTGTGTGCAAAGTACAGCTCGCAGTTTTAGTCCGATTGTCCTAAAATTTGGTATTTCCTGTTTCGGCTCAAAGACGATCCCTATTGATTTTGGAAAAAATCGGTTCAGATTTAGATATAGCTGCCATATATATATATTTTTCACCGATCTGGTCATAATTGGCGATCTTCCTCAAATTCCGTACATCCGAATATTTTATGTGTCTCGAAAAGCTTGCAAAATATCAGCCAAATCGGTTCAGATTTAGATATAGCTCCCATATATAGCTTTCGCCCGATTTACACTCATTTGCCCACAGAGGCCAATTTTTTGCTCCGATATAGTTGAAATTTTGCATAGGGAGTATAATTAGCATTGTAACTATGCGTGCCAAATTTGGTTGACATCGGTTCAGATTTAGATATAGCTCCCATATATATGTTTTTCAGATTTCGACAAAAATGGTCAAAATACCAACATTTTCCTTGTCAAATCGCCACTGCTTAGTCGAAAAGTTGTAAAAATGACTTCCTAAACTTCTAATACATATATATCGAGCGATAAATCATAAATAAACTTTTGCGAAGTTTCTTTAAAATTGCTTCAGATTTAAATGTTTCCCATATGTTTATACCCTTCACCACTACTGTGGTACAGGGTATAATAAGTTTGTGCATTTGTATGTAACGCCAAGAAGGAGTAATCATAGACCAACCTTTTAGTATACGGATCGGCTTAGAATTAAATTCTGAGTCGATTTAGCGATGTCCGTCTGTCTGTCTGTCCGTCTGTCTGTCCGTCTGTCTGTCTGTCTGTCTGTCTGTCTGTTGATGTATTTTTGTGTGCAAAGTACAGCTCGCAGTTTTAGTCCGATTGTCCTAAATTTTGGTATAGGGTCCTGTTTCGGCTCAAAGACGATCCCTATTGTTTTTGGAAAAAATCGGTTCAGATTTAGATATAGCTGCCATATATATTTTTCACCGATCTGGTCATAATTGGCGTGTATATCAACCGATCTTCCTAAAATTCCGTACATCCGAATATTTTATGAGTCTCGAAAAACTTGCAAAATATCAGCCAAATCGGTTCAGATTTAGATATAGCTCCCATATATAGCTTTCGCCGGATTTACACTCATATGACCACAGAGACCAATTTTTACTCCGATTTAGTTGAAATTTTGCACAGGGAGTAGAATTAGCATTGTAGCCATGCGTGCCAAATTTGGTTGAAATCGGTTCAGATTTAGATATATCTCCCATATATACCTTTCGCCCGATTTACACTTATATGACCAAGAGGCCAATTTTTAACTCCGATTTAGTTGAAATTTTGCACAGGGAGTAGAATTAGCATTGTTACTATGCGTGCCAAATTTGGTTGAAATCGGTTCAGATTTAGATATATCTCCCATATATAGCTTTCGCCCGATTTACACTCATATGTCCACAGAGGCCAATTTTTAACTCCGATTTTGTTGAAATTTTGTACAGGGAGTAGAATTAGCATTGTTGCTATGCGTGCCAAATTTGGTTGAAATCGGTTCAGATTTAGATATATCTCCCATATATAGCTTTCGCCCGATTTACACTCATATGTCCACAGAGGCCAATTTTTAACTCCGATTTAGTTGAAATTTTGCACAGGGAGGAGAATAAGCATTGTTGCTATGTGTGCCAAATTTGGTTGAAATCGGTTCAGATTTAGATATAGCTTCCATATATATGTTTTTCTGATTTCGACAAAAATGGTCAAAATACCAACATTTTCCTTGTAAAATCGCCACTGCTTAGTCGAAAGGTTGTAAAAATGACTCTAATTTTCCTAAACTGCTAATACATATATATCGAGTGATAAATCATAAATAAACTTTTTTGAAGTTTCCATAAAATTGCTTCAGATTTAAACGTTTCCCATATTTTTATACCCTCCATCATAGGATGGGGGTATATTAACTTTGTCATACCGTTTGCAACACATCGAAATATTGCTCTAAGACCCCATAAAGTATATATATTCTGGGTCGTGGTGAAATTCTGAGTCGATCTAAGCATGTCCGTCCGTCCGTCCGTCTGTTGAAATCACGCTAACTTCCGAACGAAACAAGCTGTCATCTTGAAACTTGGCACAAGTAGTTGTTATCGATGTAGGTCGGATGGTATTGAAAATGGGCCATATCGGTCCACTTTTACGTATAGCCCCCATATAAAGGGACCCTCAGATTTGGCTTGTAGAGCCTCTAACAGAAGCATATTTCATCCGATCCGGCTGAAATTTGGTATATGGTGTTGGTATATGGTCTCTAACAACCATGCAAAAATTGGTCCATATCGGTCCACTTTTACGTATAGCCCCCATATAAACGGACCCCCAAATTTGGCTTGCGATTGCTCTAAGAGAAGCAAATTTCATCTGATCCGGCTGAAATTTGGTACATGGTGTTGGTATATGGTATCGAACAATCGTGCAAAAATTGGTCCATATCGGTCCATAATTATATATAGCCCCCATATAAACCGATCCCCAGATTTGGCTTGTGGAGCCTAAAAGAGAAGCAAATTTCATCCGATTCGGCTGAAATTTGGTACATGGTGTTGGTATATGGTCTCTAACAACCATGCAAAAATTAGTTCACATCGGTCCATAATTATATATAGCCCCCATATAAACCGATCCCCAGATTTGGCTTGCGGAGCCTAAAAGAGAAGCAAATTTCATCCGATCCGGCTGAAATTTGGTACATGATGTTGGTATATGGTCTCTAACACCCATGCAAAAATTGGTTCCCATCGGTCCATAATTATATATAGCCCCCATATAAACCGATCCCCAGATTTGTCTTGTGGAGCCTAAAAGAGAAGCAAATTTCATCCGATCCGGCTGAAATTTGGTACATGATATTGGTATATGGTCTCTAACAACCATGCAAAAATTGGTCCACATCGGTTCATAATTATATATAGCCCCCATATAAAACGTTCTCCAGATTTGACCTCCGGAGCCTCTTGGAAGAGCAAAATTCATCCGATCCGGTTCAAATTAGGAAGGGGGGGGGGGGTTTAGTATATGGTCGCTAACAACCATACCAAAATTGGTCCAATCACACAAAAATTGGTCCATATCGGTTCATAATCATGGTTGCCACTAGAGCCAAAAATAATCTACCAAAATTTTATTTCTATAGAAAACTTTGTCAAAATTTTATTTCTAGAGAAAATTTTGTTAAAATTTTATTCGGTTCATAATAAAATTTTCATCATTTTCAAAATTTTATTTCTATAGAAAATGTTGTCAAAATTTTATTTCTATAGAAAATTTTGTTCAAATTTTATTCGGTTCATAATCATGGTTGCCACTCGAGCCACAAATAATCTACCAAGATTTTATTTCTATAGAAAATGTTGTCAAAAGTTTATTTCTATAGAAAATATTGTTAAAATTTTATTTCTGTAGAAATTTTTGTCAAAATTTTCTTTCTATAGAATATTTTGTCAAAATTTTTATTTCTATATAAAATTTTGTGAAAATTTTATTTCTATAGAAAATTTTGTTAAAATTTTATTTCTGTAGAACATTTTGTCAAAATTTTATGTCTACTTTGTCAAACTGAATTATATACGTATTGGATCGATCTTTTTTGATTTAATATATACCACGTATGGACTTACATACAATTTAGAAGATGGTGTTAGGAGGTTTTAAGATACCTTGCCATCGGCAAGCGTTACCGCAACTTAAGTAATTCGATTGTGGATGGCAGTGTTTAGAAGAAGTTTCTACGCAATCCATGATGGAGGGTACATAAGCTTCGGCCTGGCCGAACTTACGGCCGTATATACTTGTTTTTACTAACATTGTGTTCCACCCTAGTGCATTAGCCGACTTAAATTTTGAGTTTATAGATTTTGTAGAAGTCTATCAAATTCTTCCAGATCGAGTGATATTTAAATGTATGTATTTGGGAGAAACCTTTATATATAGCCCCCAACACATTTGACGGATGTGATATGGTATCGAAAATTTAGATCTACAAAGTGGTGCAGGGTATAATATAGTCGGCCCCGCCCGACTTTAGACTTTCCTTACTGGTTTTACTAAAATTTTGTTCCACCCTAATGCATTAGCCAACTTAAATTTTGAGTCTATACATATTGTAAAAGTCTATGAAATTCTGTCCAAATCGAGTGATATTTAAATGTATGTATTTGGGACAAACCTTTATATATAACCCCCAACACATTTGACGGATGTGATATGGTATCGAAAATTTAGATCTACAAAGTGGTGCAGGGTATAATATAGTCGGCCCCGCCCGACTTTAGACTTTCCTTACTTGTTTTAACATTGTGCTCTGCTCCAGTGCATTAGCCGATTTATAATTTGAGTCTAGAGGTTTCGTATAAATCTAAAAACACTTTGTACAATAGGTTCAGATTTAAATATATGTAGTATATGGGAACATGTAGTATAGAGGATCAAGAAATTTAATGAAGTAGATATACAAAGAAGATCTACTTGTTTTCACTCTTATATGGCCCACAGCTTTACCATGATTGGACCAAGGGTGCAATTAATAACATCGTCAATTGTGCCAAATTTGATAAAAATCGGTTCAGATTTAGATATAGGGGAAAATCGAAGAATCCATGCAAGAATACCTTTAAGACACAATTCTCTTTTAAATTTGGGTTTTACGTTCTTGATTCTAGAAAACAAATTTTATTTCTTCATTTTTCCAGCTGTTTTCTTCATTAAAGTCCATTAAAAACGGGCTAAGACAAAATTAATTTCCAAGCTCAGAATTGACTTCCAGAAGAATGTAAACAAGTATATATGGCCGTAAAATCGGCCAGGCCGAATCTTATGTACCCTCCGCTATGGATTGCGTAGAAACTTCTACGAAAGACTGTCATCCACAATCGAATTACTTGGGTTGTGGTATCGTAAAACTTCTTGGTCCATACGTGGTATATATTAGACAAAAAAGGTATGCATAGGTATGTCTACAAATAATTACGAATCGATATGGACTTTTTGCACAATACGTACAGAGCCAGAATTGAAGTATGAGGGTCGCTTATATAGGGGCTATATACAATTATGAATTTTATATGGACCAATTTTTGTGTGATTGGGGATCGATTTATCTGAGGGCTATATATAACTATAGACCGATATGGACCTAGTTAGGCATGGTTGTTAACGGCCATATACTAGCACAATGTACCAAATTTCAACTGACTCGGATGAAATTTGTTCTTCCAAGAGGCTCCAAAACCAAATCTCGGGATCGGTTTATATGGGGGCTATATATGATTATGAACTGATATGGACCACTTTTGGCATGGTTGTTAAATATCACATACTACCACCACGTACAAAATTTCAACCAGATCGGAATTTTGCTTCTCCAAAAGGCACCGGAGGTCAAATCTGGGGATCGGTTTATATCGGAGCTATATATAATTATGGACTGATATGAACCAATTCTTGCATGGTTGTTGGATACCATATACTACCATCACGTACCAAATTTCAACCAACTCGGATGAATTTTGCTCTTCCAAGGAACTCCGGAGGTCAAATCTGGGAATCGGTTTTTATGGGGCCTATATATAATTATGGACCGATTTCGGCCAATTTTTGCATGGGTGTTTGAGGCCATATATTAACATCACGTACCAAATTTCAACTGAATCTGATAAATTTTGGTCTTCTAAGAGGCTCCGGAGGTCAAATCTGGTGATCGGTTTATATGGGGGCTATATATAATTATGGACCGATGTGGACCAATTTTTGCATGATCATTAGAGACCATATACTAACACCATGTACCAAATTTATGCCGGATCGGATAAAATTTGCTTCTCTTAGAGGCTCCGCAAGCCAAATCGGGGGATCGGTTTATATGCGGCCTATACGTAAAAGTGGACCTACATCAATAACAACTACTTGTGCCAAGTTTCAAGTCGATAGCTTGTTTCGTTCGGAAGTTAGCGTGATTTCAACAGACGGACGAACGGACGGACATGCTCAGATCGACTCAGAATTTCACCTCGACCCAGAATATATATAATTTGTGGGGTCTTAGAGCAATATTTTGATGTGTTACAAACGGAATGACAAAGTTAATATACCCCCATCCTATGGTGGAGGGTATAAAAACGATTTGAAATAAAGTGTTAAAATCATCTCCTATTTTTAAATGCCTTTTAGCTTTACAGTCAAGATGCAAAAAGTCAACAATATTAAAGACAATTTCATTAATTTTGAAAATTTTTTCAGAAGTATTAAATCCAAATTGACTTTAATAAAACGAAATTTTATTTTATGTTAAGATACCCAATTTTAAGTACAATCACTTAACTATAAAGACAAAACGACTTCATTGAAAATTTGCAGGTTTGTCCCTAAATGGGAAATCGTTCTTTCATTTTTTTTTATATTTGCACGGGAAATGGGACCTTTATAAAACATGAACCGACGTGATTTACCTCGAATTTTATTTGTTGTTAAAAAAACATTCTGGTTTAAAAACGAGTTAACAATAACATAAAGTTCGAAGTTCAGATTTCAAGTAAAAATTATAACATATTTCAAGTAAAAATGTCTTTAAAGTAAAATATTGAAAGACATCTCGATGTTTTGAATCTTCTTCAAACGTCAAATTCATATTGCCAGCACGTGACATCATTGAGCTAACAAAAATATAATAACAAGTATATACGGCCGTAAGTTCGGCCAGGCCGAATCTTATGTACCCTCCACCATGGATTGCGTAGAAACTTCTTCGAAAAACTGTCATCCACAATCGAATTACTTGCGTTGTGGTAATACTTACCGATGGCAAGGTATCTTTATCACAATGGACTCAATAGTCTAAGTGAGCCTGAATCTTAATCGGGCTACCACTTTAACCTTTAACCTAAGGTATCTTAAAACTTCTTAACATCGTTTTCTAAATTGTGAGTTAGTCCATACGTGGTATATATTAGACAAAAAAGTTATGTATAGGTAAGTCTACAAATAATTACGAATCATTATGGACTTTTTTTTGTGGAGAGCCATAATTGAAATATGGGGGTCGCTTATATGGGGGCTACAATTATGAACTTGATATGGACCAATTTTTGTGTGATTGGGGATCGATTTATCTGAGGGCTATATATAACTATATACTGATATGGACCTAGTTAGACATGGTTGTTAACGGCCATATGTACCAAATTTCAACTGACTCGGATGAAATTTTCTCCTCCAAGAGGCTCCAAAACCAAATCTCGATCGGACCGGTTTATATGGGGGCTATATATGATTATGGAACACTTTTGGCTTTGTTATTAAATATCATATACTAACACCACGTACCAAATCTCAACCAGATCGGATGAATTTTGCTTCTCCAAGTGGCTCCAAAGCCAAATATCGGGATGGGTTTATATGGGGCTATATATAATTATCGACTGATATGAACTAATTCCTGCATGGTTATTGGATATCGTATACTAACATCACTTACCAAATTTCAACCGAATCGGATGAATTTTGCTCTTCCAAGGGGCTCCGGAAGTCAAATCTGGGGATCGGTTTATATGGGGGCTATATATAATTATGAACCGATTTCGACCAATTTTGAGGCCATATATTGACACCACGTACCAAATTTCAACTGAATCAGATGAATTCTGGTCTTCCAAGAGGCTCCGGAGGTCAAATGTGGGGATCGGTTTATATGGGGGCTATATATAATTATGAACCAATTTCGACCAATTTTTGCATGGGTGTTTGAGCACTGAAAAATCAGAGAACCCACCAGGAAGAAAACTTTCGGTTAATTTTAGAAAATCTGGAATACTTTTAGAAAATTTTAACTAAACAGTATTACAAACGCTGGCATCACGCCGATATCATAAAAATGAGTAAATATTTTTCGACGAATTCAAAAAAAATTATTAGACATAATTAAGTTTTTTCACTTATTAAAGAAAATTTTGCAGTTTGAAGGAAAAAATTGGAGTTCAAAATTGCAAGAATGTCTTTAGTGACATACGAAGTTAATGATGACCGCATATGTAGTAAAATTTACAAAGTTAAAGAAATATTGAACTATTTTGTGGAAGACACAAATTTAGTTAATCTTTATACTTCTTTTGTGTATATTTTTTCCTCGGTTTTAGTTAATTTAACTAACATATGCAAAAAATTATTAGCGTAAAGGAAACTTTCTCCAAACATAATAGTCCCATGAACTACAATAAAGTTAAATTGGCTTTAGTGAAATAGAGAGTTCACTTTTTTTTTGAGTGAGGCCATATATTAACACCACGTACCAAATTTCAACTGAATCAGATGAATTTTGGTCTTCCAAGAGGCTCCGGAGGTCAAATCTGGGGATCGGTTTATATGGGGGCTATATAATTATGAACCAATGTGGACCAATTTTTGCATGGTTATTAGAGACCATATACTAACACCATGTACAAAATTTCAGCCGGATCGGATGAAATTAGCTTCTCTTAGAGGCTCCGCAAGCCAAATCGGGGGATCGGTTTATATGGGGCTATATATAATTATGGACCGATGTGGACTAATTTTTGCATAGTTGTTAGAGACTATATACTTACACCATGTACCAAATTTCAGGCGGATCGGATGAAATTTGCTTCTCTTAGAGGCTCCGCAAGCCAAATCAGGGGATCGGTTTATATGGGGGCTATATATAGTTATTGACCGAAGTGGACCAATTTTTGCATGATTGTTAGCGATCATATGCTAACACGATGTACCAAATTTCAGCCGGATCGGGTGAAATTCGCTTCTCTTAGAGGCTCTGCAAGCCAAATTTGGGAATCGGTTTATATGGGGGCTATATATAATTATGGACCGATGTGGACCAATTTTTGCATGGGTGATAGGGACCATATACTAACACCACGCACCAAATTTCAGCCGGATCGGATGAAATTTGCTTCTCTTAGAGGATTCGCAAGCCAAATCTGGGGGGTCCTTTTATATGGGGGCTATACGTAAAAGTGGACCGATATGGCCCATTTGCAATACCATCCGACCTACATCAATAGCAACAACTTGTGCCAAGTTTCAAGTTGATAGCTTGTTGCGTTCGGAAGTTAGCGTGATTTCAACAGACGGACGGACATGCTTAGATCGACTCAGAATTTCACCACGACCCAGAATACATATACTTTATGGGGTCTTAGAGCAAAATTTCGATGTGTTGCGAACGGAATGACAAACTTAATATAACCCCCATACTTTGGTGGAGGGTATAACAATTTTAAAAGCCGGATGATAGACAGGAACTTAACAAGTACACCCTTACAAAAACTCGGCTCTCTAACATATGTTCCAAACCTAGTTTGCAGGAAACACATATATTATTTGATACTGCCGAAACATTGATATGTTTGTTTTATGTGAACATATTATATGTTTGGAAGCATTTTGAGCCCAAAAATATTATATGCTTGGAAGAATTTTCCCCAAAGAAGATTGTGCTCATTCCCTCACATAATTTTCATTTCCACTAAATTTTTTAGTTCTTGGCAACTTTTTCTGTAATACAAATAATGTTGAAGAAATTATTCAATTTTATAAATTTTTTAAATTGTACCTTTCTCCTGGACGGAGAATCGAACCGAGGACCATACAGTTTGTAAGCCAACACACTATCCACTGAGCTACGTAAAAAAATTATTCACGTAAACATATTATGATGTAACATATTAACATATCGATTGCAAACTTAATATACTAGTTTTCAAACACAATATTCCTGTACCCACATATATTGTGTTAAATTTTTCTGTCCCAAACATTTTATTTTTGTATCCAAACATATAAAAAACACATTTTTTCCTCCGTGTATAAACACACATAAATAATTTTATAATAAACACATACATTTATTTAGGCATGAACAGTTTTTTACTAGCATTTAACACCTTTTTAAATGCATTTAAAACTTATCGCGTTTTGTACTTAATTTCATTTTTACCTTTAAGGCCAGTATTAAGTTGGCATTATCGCCTTTGCCCTTTTACTTTTCTTAATAATTCATTATAATGAAAAAAATTTTTTCAATTGTTTTAACTGAAAAACTCGAACTTAATTTCCGCTTTTATATTTGAAGGACACCTTCAACCGTCAACTCCTGTGGACTACTTATTAATAAAGAAGAACTAAACTTCGTTTTTAAATATTTTACTGTTTAATTTTTCACTGTTTCCTGCTTTTTTCATGTTACTGTCCCAACTTTAAGTATTTTTATGAAGATCCCTTTTGTAATTTTTTGTATATTTTCCACTGTTTTTTTTTTTTTTTTTTTTTTAATTTACTTACTCCTCGTACATTACGATTTCTTTTAACAAACCAAGAAAAAAATTGTGCCATAATGCCAACAAAACACATATATAAAATGCTGCTCTCAAGGCGAAAACACGTGGTTCCGAATGTTTATTCTCTTTACTTCGCATACTCATTCTAATATTCAAATTATTCAAATATTTAGACTGAAGCATATCAAATTTTTGGCCTTATCATAAAACAGTTTTCCGAAACAACATACAAGCAGTTTCACAGAAATTGCTCTCTTTTGATTCTCTCGCTGTGTTATGTTGATATCTTTCGTCAACCCTCCAGGTTTCCATCTCTATTTCTTTCTCTATACTCTCTGTCGCTCTCTGAATAAAATATCACAACATATATATGTTTACTCGAAATTTGTAAATTTGTTTACACATATTATTTTTATGAAACATTCATGCCCCAAACATAATATATTCTAACATATTAACATACTTGTCCCAAACATTTAGTGTTAGTTTAGGAACATTACATGTTTGCACTTAAATAAATTGTGTTTAAAAATTGTGCCCGAAACACATTTTGTTTATATATATTTTTCTAACAGTGTAAATACAGTAGTAAGTTTGGCCGGGCCGAATCTTGAATACCCACCACCATGAATCAAATAACATATTATAGGTTCCTTTGAAATGTCAGATGACAGATATTCTCCCAAACAGAGCAGTTCAACCAGTACACTTCCCAAAGATAAATTTAAAGATTTTACCTATGAAGACTATATCAGATTCTGGATTTATAAGAAACATTTTTGTTTGAGTTTCAGAGGTATCATCTTGTGGGTGTGCAAGAAAATGATGAAATAACGCCATTATTTAAATGATTACGAGAAGTAACATCTGGAAATTTTACATTCTGTTTCAAACAATTTTCATGATCAGTGCGCCTTCTATACCATCAAGAGGTGAAATCGGTCTATATATAGGCCTTATCAAATGGACCGATAAAAATTAAATCCGATATACGTTTTTGTGAGTCTAAAATATCAGTATATTTACAATTTTAGGAAAATCGGATAGGTTAGGTTAGGTTATGTGGCAGCCCGATGTATCAGGCTCACTTAGACTATTCAGTCCATTGTGATACCACAGTGGTGAACTTCTCTCTGGAAAATTGGATAAAAAGGAAAATCGGATAGAAACTACGGTTTATAGGAATTAAATCGGGATATCGCTCTATATGGGGGCTATACTAAAACATTGAACGATAGTCAGCACACCTCTAAAATAATTCTAGATTTTAAATTTCATGCAAATTGGATAAACACTACGGTTTCAGTCTATATCCCCTATACCAAAACATGGACCAATACACGCAATTTTTTACATATATTTGTGGTCCTACAAACCTCTAGATTTCCAATTTTAGGCAAAAAGGATAAAAACTACGGTTTCTATAAGCCCAAGAAGTAAAATCTGAAGATCGGTCTATATGGGGGCTATACCAAAATATGGACCGATACTCACCATTTTCGGCACACCTTTCTATGAAATTTCCCTAGCTTTCTTTACGCGCAAGAGGGTGTATTATATCTTATGTATCATTTATAAATTGAAGTTTGAAGATAACACATTGGAAAATTTGTAAGGAGTTGCTCTTAGTTTTCACCCCAAAAAGTATACGAATTTATGATTATAATTTAGAATATATTTCATTAATACACTCAAAAAAAGTTTACTTGGATCTAAAGATTTTGACCTTCCTATAAGGATTTTGGTATTGATTCCGAGCCAAAGATGCGGCTTCTTTAAAATAAAGACATTTTTTAGCGACCTATCTGGCTTTAAATCTAGGACCAATAAAATTAAAATTAGGATACAGATCTCATTTATCAAATGTTCATTCTCTTTTCGCGGTTTATTAATAAAGGTACTCACGTACAAACAAATGTCAGTTTAAAAATCTTGATTATAACGTATACTTCAAAGTAAAAATCGTTTTCTTAATTCCAAAAAAACTTTAAACCAAAGACACTAAATGCTCAAAATAAGTCTTAGCCTATATTTGAAGCTTTTTTATCTTAAATCTAAAGTTTCAATATTTCAGTTAATTTAAGGACAATTTCTTTAAATCAAAAATGTGTTTCTTCACTTTAAGTAAAATTAGCCTTAGTTCAAAGACATGCGACTTTAACGGAGGGACGGAAATTTACAAAATTTGTGTCCTAAATTTAATGAAAAAATTTTGAGGCTAAATTTTAATTAAAATTTCATTATTTTAAAGAAATTTGTCCTTAATATTTTGTAAATTTCGCATCCTAAAATTTAGGTTGCGAAATCTTTAATATCACGTAAATATTTTTTACAGTGTATATATTTAAAATTGATAGGAATTTTAACAAATAAAATATTCAACCTGAAACTGAATTTTTGCGTTGGTATTTTGTTCAAAATCCTGTGGAAGCTGGGCGCTCGGGCCAATTCCCGTAACAGTCTATATGTAGACCTTATCAAATGGACCGATAGAAACTAAATCCGATACACGTTTTTGTGAGTCTAAAATATCAGTATATTTACAATTTCAGGCAAATCGGATAAAAACTACGGTTTCTAGGAGTTAAATCGGGATATCGCTCTATATGGGGGCTACACGCAAAAAAATAATTCTTTCCTCCCAAACGAAATTTTAGACAAACAAAGTTCGTTTCTCATTTGCTTTTCGCTGTAAGGAAGTGTATTTGGAAGAAAAGTATATACTTTTTGTGATAAGCGTTTATTCTTTTCCAGGATGTAAAAACAATTTCATAAAGACTAGCTCAAAAAACATTATTTTCTTGCTAATTGCATTGTCCCTCACATCTTTCTCACATCCACGAGGATTTTTAGTTCTTAATACCTTTTCCTGTAATACCAACAATGTAGAAGAAATTATACGATTTTATAAATTTTTAATTTTTTTTTACCTTTCGCCTGGACGGAGAATCGAACCGCGGACCATGCACATTGTAAGCCAACACATTAACCACTGAGCTATGTACCTCTTATGGTCATCAATAGATAAATATCCATATAAGTTATATTTATATAGCATAGCTTGCGGCGCCCACGAACCGAATAAACAAAGTTTATTTAACAGAAACAAACATTTAGTTTGGCACCGTGGAGCAGTGGTTGCTACGTCCGACTCTCATGCCAAGGGTCGTGGGTTCGATCCCTGCTTCGGCCAAAGTTTTTTTTTTTGCTTTTGTTTTTTTTACATATATTCCAGATATATTCGGAAGATTCCGAAAAAATGTTCAACATTACATTGTACTATATTAAATTTTGAACTGTAAAATGTGTCTTATTAAAGACCTAAAGTCAGAAAAGAACAGTGTTTGATATAAACGAAATGGACTGTGTTGTTATTTCAAAAATAACTTTTTTATTGAAAAAATAAAAATTTTGTAACAAACGAATTTTTTTGGTGATAAAAGTTTAAAATTTTCGAAGCAATTCAAAAAACTCTAACAAAAGAAAAACGTTTTCGGTACACGTTTTCCAAACGTTTTTTTTCTTTGCGTGTATACTAAAACATTGACCGATACTCAGCGCATCTCTTTATGGTCCTAAAATAATTCTAGATTTTAAATTTGATGCAAATTGGATAAAAACTACGGTTTCGGTCTATATCCCCCATACCAAAACATGGACCAATACACGCCATTTTCGGTACATATATTTATGGTCCTACAATACCTCTAAATTTCTAATTTTAGGCAAATAGGATAAAAACCACGGTTTCTATAAGACCAAGAAGTAAAATCTGGAGATCGGGAGATAAATCTGGAGATCTGGAGATACATGTATGGGGCTATACCAAAACATGGACAGATACTTACCATTTTTGGCACACCTTTTAATGGTCCTAAAATAACTCTAGATTTTCAATTTGTGGCATATTGGATAAAAACTGCGGTTTATATAAGCCCAAGAAGTAAAATCGGGAGATCGGTCTATATGGGGGCTATACCAAAACATGGACCGACACTCACCATTTTTGGCACACCTCTCTATGATTCTAAAATACCTCTAGATTTGCAATTTAAGGCAAATTGGATAAAAACTACACTGAAAAAAATATTATCGTGAGGTCAAAGATTTCATGTCTTTAAAATACGAATGCAAATTTTGCTTAGCATAGAAGACGCATTTCTCTAGTATAAAGTTTTTTTCCTTGACCAAAGGTCGATAAACTTTTCAATGAAGTCGTATTGTCATTATAATTAAGTGATTTGATTTGAAAATGGATATCATAACATGAAAGAAAAAATGTTTGGGCTAAGGTCAACTTGACTTTAATAATTTAGAAAAAATCTTTAAATTTAATTAAATTGTCTTTAAATTTGTTGTCTTTTTGCATCTTGACTACAAAGCAAATATATAAAATCAAATATAGAACATGTTTTTCAACATTTTATTTCAAAGACATTTTTTACTTGAAACACAGCATAATTTCTACTAGAAGTCGAGTCTTAATTTGGAAAATAAAGTCGTCGTTAACTTGTTTTTAAAGGACTTTGATAGCATATGAAAAAAAAGCTGAAAAGCGAAAAATTAAAATTTGCTTCCCAGAAGCAAGTACACAAACCCCGATTTTAAAAGAGAATTGTGTCTTAAAAGTATCCTTACTTGTATTCTCCGCTTCTTTGGCTCGGAATCAATACCAAATTTTTTAAAGTAAAGACAAAATCTTTGGAACCGGATATGCTTTTTTTTCAGTGTATGTATTCTATAAGCCCAAGAAGTAAAATCAGGAGATCGGTCTATATGGCGGCTCTTTGTGGTCCTAAAATACTTCCAGATTTCCAATTTCAGGCGAATTTGATAAAAACTACGGTTTCTATAAGCCCAAGACCCCAAATCGGGATGTCGGTTTATATGGGGACCATATCAAAACCTGGACCGATGTAGCCCATCTTCGAACTTGACCTGCCTGAAGACAAGAAACGAGTTTGTGCAAATTTTCAGCACGATTGCTTCATTATTGAAGACTGTAGCGTGATTACAACAGACAGACAGACAGACAGACAGACAGACAGACAGACAAACGGACATGGTTATATCGTCTTATAATTTCTCTCTGATCAAGAATATATACTTAAATAGCAGGAAATCGATATTTCGATTTGTTACAAACGGAATGACAAACTTTTTATACCCCCGTCACGATTCTATGGTGGTGAGTATACTAATGTGAGTATACTGTAGAAATAATACCCTAATTCTTAAAAAAAGCAATATGGGTACAGTAAACTTTTATTTGTACGAATGTACAATATGACCAAAACAAATATAAAAATCTTATTCAAAAATTTTAAATTTCACTGTTTTTGGAAACTTTTCCCCATTAACACATTTTGCAATTTTTTTTATTAACGAATTTTATGATAATTATAATGACAATCTTTAATAAAATTTCAATGGTTTTAAAATTTAATTTCTTACTGTTTGTATTACAGATGCTAATTAAATAATCATATGCTTTTTATATCTTATTCATATTTATAATTAAATAAGGATAATAGCAAATAATTTTTGCTAATTATTAATTATATATAACAAAATAGTTATAAAATTCCACTTTCGAAACAATCAAGGGAATATAAAAAACTATTGAATAAATATATAATGAAAATATTAAACACTTAAATCCCCAATCACTAACACATTCGAAATAGTGAAATTATTTCACAACAATAGAATTAGTTTTTATGTGTGTATGTGTGTGGATATTTGCAATCTTTGTGTCACATTCGTGAATAGAAAATTTCATTTTAAATTCAAATCTATAGCCATGTCATGGTTCACGTTCAATGCATTTTAATACACGGTGAAAAATATTTTTTTGTATTTATTTCTTTCTTTATTTCATATTAATACTTATAAATAAATTGCAAGCATAATGGGGGTAAAGCTACGACATCGTAGGTCTTAAGCTTATGCCACATTCACCTCAAGTTTGCCATACGGTTTCTATGGGAACTATATCGAAATCTGAAATTTCGCACAATTGAAGGGTGGCAAATTAATTGCGTTGGGTCAAACTTGACGCCGATCAGTTAGTAAAGGACCGAAATCTGATCCCATTTATCGAAATCTGGCGATACATACATATATATGAGAGCAATATCAAAATTTGATCCAATGTTTTCCAAATTCATAGCATTCGTCCATGTGCCAAAAAATGCCATATACCAAATTACATCAAAATCGGATAAAAACTGCGAATGCAATCTTGCGAACAACAAATACATGAGCAGAGGGACAGCAAGGGCTAGATCGGTTCAGGTGGTTAATGAGTCGATCGGTATATATGTATATATTTTTGGTAGGCACATTTTTTTTTTTTGGCAGATCAAAGTTAGTGTACCCTGACCACAATGTGGTTTAGGGTATAAATAAACTTTATTGGGTTTCGGAATGATTATAGTTTGTTTTTTTTTTTTTTAAATACAAACTTGTTTTTATTGTATTCGACTTGTATTTGATTTTTCCAATTAATAACCCGGCAAAAAGAGCGTCGCCAAAAATGTAATGAAAATGTTCTTTTTGGATCCGGAAGTGGTGCAAAATTGACGCAGAAGCGATTAATTTAAGTCCTCCATTTCAACAGCCAGTGCACTGAATTTGCATCACTTCTTTAGGTTAGGTTAGGTTACACAGAAAAAAAGTGTCTTGTAAATTTAAAGACCATTTTAACTTCCACATAGTTCAACAAATTTACTGTAATATAGTTCATTTTTCGTAACCACAACGAAAATTAACTTAGCTAAAGGAAAACTTATAAAAATTCAGTAAATGTTTTTTAGTTCACTAACTACGAAATGGGAAGGATTTTTCTTTAAATAAATTTCCCACACAGTAGTTAATGCATGGTTGATTCTATTATAAAAATACATGGGCAATATAAAAATTTTGTATGGAAAAAAAATTTTGTAGTAAAAATTAACTTAACGACATTACCGATTCGTATGATGGCTACCTACAGATTATTTCCCTTTTTATTATAAGTTGGAGTATTTCTCCTCACATTGAAAATTTTAAATAAAGTATAATAAAAAGTAGATAATATAATCCTTGACGGGTGTATACCATTTTTTATAGATTCCTCATAAATTTGGTATATATTTTACCTTAACTTATAGATAGAATTCAAACTAATCAATAAATTTGGTATATATTTTACCTTAACTTTTAGATAGAATTCCAACTAATCAATAAACGTGCTACTGGAAAATGAAGTGAGAGAGAATAATGAAATCATTGCATCATGTGAGGGAGTTTTTAGAGACATTTTGTGTTTGTTATTGCGTCATTTATGCTGTTGTTGGTTGTTTTGATTCTAGAGACAATGCGGGATCAGAAAGGGGTCGTGTGTGTGTGGAGCTGTTTTTCTTTACGGCAGGTATGTATTAGAGGTGTGCACGTGAGTAATAATTTACTCACGTTCACGCACACTCACGACTGAAAAATCATACTCACGCACACTCACGCACGATATTTTTTGGTAGGACTCACGCTCACGCACAATCACGAAAAGAAAATTTGTACTCACGCACACTCACGCACGGAAACGCTGTGACTCACGAAAAATACCGTGACTCAAGAAAAATATCGTGACTCACGGAAAATATCGTGACTCACGAATAATTTTATGATTACCGAAGTGTCTGAAAACATGAGCATTATTAAAATCGAGATTTTTATTAAACTCTTAACTTCACTAAAATTGTAATTGAATTTAACTCTTAAGCGTTTTATGTTGGTGAGCAGGAATATTTTCGTGAGTGTAATTCGTTACTCACGAACACTCACGAAGATATTATTTTCGTGACTCACGCTCACGCACGACATTTTGGTTTGTTAATCACGCTCACTCACACTCACGCTGTTGTCATGAGCGTGACTCACGACTCACGCACGAATCACGAAAATTTTCGTGAGTCACGACAATTTCGTGTCACGTGCACACCTCTAGTATGTATCCTTTATGACTATTTGTGTCTTTGAGTTTTATTGCTGCATTCAGTTCTGTTGATGCATTTATGAAGTGCACACGTGGTTTTAATTTTGCGAAATTGTATGTGCGGTGTTGGTGTTTATTAATAAAAATACATTTATTTCGAAACATTTTAGAAACTGAGAAGTGAATGATGTGATGTTAGAGAAATCAAAAACGCTTATAATTGATAAAAAATAAATAACTCAAAAACAAATAACAGATTAAGGAACTGTATATTTCTGTTAATTGTTTAAAATTAGTGCGGATTTTTAAATGATTTTAATTGATACAAAATATACAACATGAGTGTCTATATTTATTCTACATCTGGATCACAGGTTGGAGATGCAACCATTTTTTTTAATCTATATTTTTATACCCTTCACCACTACTGTGGTACAGGGTATAATAAGTTTGTGCATTTGTATGTAACGTCAAGAAGGAAAAGTCTGAGACCCATCGTTTAGTATACCGATCGTCTTAGAATTAAATTCTGAGTCGATTTAGCGATGTCCCTCTGTCTGTCCGTCCGTCTGTCTGTCTGTTCATGTATTTTTGTGCGCAAAGTACAGGTCGCAGTTTAAGTCCGATCGTCCTCAAATTTGGCATAGGGTCGTTTTTTGGGACAAAGACAATCGCTATTGATTTTGGTTTAGATTTAGATATAGCTGCCATATATATTTATCCCCGATCTAGTCATAATTGGCGTATTTATCAACCGATGTTCTTCAAATTCAGTACATCCGAATATTTTATGAGTCTCGAAAAACTTGCAAAATATCAGCTAAATCGGTTCAGATTTAGATACAGCTCCCATATATATCTTTCGTCCGATTTAGACTCATATGACCACAGAGGCCAAAGGTTAGTACCGATTTTCGTGAAATTTTGCATAAAGATTAGAAATAACATTCTACCAATGCTTGGTAAATTTGATTCAAATCGGTTCAGATTTAGACATAGCTCCCATATACATATATCTCTCGTTCGATTTAGACTCATATGACCACAGAGGTCAAAGTTTACTACCGATTTAAGTCAAATTTTACATAAAGAGTAGAATTGACATTCTACCAATGCTTGGTAAATTTGGTTCAGATCGGTTCAAATTTAGATATAGCTCCCATATATATCTTTCGTCCGATTTTCACTTATATGGCCTCAAAAGCCAGAGTTTTCCGTGATTTGGTTCAAATTTTGCAAAAGGAGTACGTTTAGCAGTATCGGTAAGTGTGCCAAATTTGGTTGCAATCGGTTCAGATTTAGAAATAGCTCCCATATATATCTTTCGCCCGATTTATACTCAAATGACTACGGGGGCCAAAGTTAAACTCCCATTTACGTGAAATTTTGCAGAGATAACAGAATTGCTATTCTAACTATGCATGTCAAATTTAGTCGAAATGGGTTCAGATTATATATAGCTCCCGTTATATGTACACCAGAGTTGGGAAAATATGGAAGACTATTTCATATTTTAGACCCATTTTCAATGGGATTTTCCTCCAATTGACTGCATAGTTTCCACGGAGAATATATTTAATATGATATTTAAGTGTGTTAAGTTTGATCTAATTTAGTTCAGAATTAGAAAAAGCCTCCATATATTCGTTTTTCCGGTTTATACAAATATGGCCAAAATTCCCACACTTTACAAAAAATTCTGTGATAATTTCCCCATATCTATTTCATATCCTACACACTGTAATGCCAGACTTTCCACAGAACGGTTGAGTTTTAAATGAGGCTCCAAGTCGCCCGATTTGACCAAATAATATATCACAATCCACACTTGATCACATATCTTGGAAAGATCTAACCAATATCCTTGTTAAATCGTCACTTCTGAGTAGCAAAAATTGTAAATGTTACTCAAATTGTCCTATATCTCGAATACATAAGTATCGCCTGATAAATCGCAAATGCTCTTTTGTACAATTGCCTCAAAATTTCTCTCTCTTCATATTTCCCATATTTTTTTTTATTAACATTGTGTTTCATTCCAGGGCGTTAGCCGATTTCAATTTTAATTCTAGAGATTTTGTAGAAGTACAAAAAATTGTCTCCATTATAATTATTTGTATCTGGAAATGCGAACCTTTATATAGCTCCCAGCAAATCTGAAGTAGTTGAGATGGTAACACAAATGTTGGTCTACATAGTGGTGAAGGGTATTATATAGTCGGCCCCGCCCGACTTTAGACTTTACTTACTTGTTTATGTTACAGCAATTCCTACAGGTGAGTACTAAGTTCGAGTTTAGCCGCTAAAATTAAAAATAAATCAAAGTATAAAATTATACGTCTTCGATACAAATTTAAATATAACTTGATGGAGAATAGCCCAAACCAAGTTTTTTTATAACGATTATTTTTTTTATAATGGATTAATAAAGAAAACTTTTCTTTTGAGAAGCAATTACTAACTACCGACAAGTAACTGCATCCAACCTACGAATAAAAATATTTCCTTTATTGTATATCATAAGCCATAAATAGTTTTGTGTAATATAATAATAATTTTTTGAAATAAAATACTGGTGGTTATAGCAAATTCACTTGCTCTGTACGAAAAATTTCTTAGTTGTATACAGGCTTTTTTGTACCAATTTCTTAATACAGGTTTCCCAAAAAATTGTTAATTTTTCCGGATAGCAGGAATATTTTGAATGAGTTTAATGAACTAAAATGAACTAAAATACGATGCAATACATGAACTAATTTATAAGAAAATCATGAACTTATCTGGATGAAAAAAATCTTTGGCGCCAAATCATGGTCATTCTTACTATGGGTTAGTTCATTTTTCGTAAACAATAGTAAACTTTTTTTTCGGTGTAAGAATTATAATTCTGCAACCTCACGTAAATGGGAGAATAACTTTGGCCCCCGTGGTCATATGAGTGTAAATCGAGCGAAAGATATATATGGGAGCTATATCTAAATCTGAACCGATTTCTAACAAATTTGGCACACTTACCGATACTATTAAATGTAATCCTTGTGCAAAATTTGAAGCAAGTCAGGGCAAAACTATGGCTTTTCAGACCATATAAGTCCAAATCGGACAAAAGATATATATGGGAGCTATATCTAAATCATGATTTTCTTATAAATAAGTTTATGTATTGCATCGTATTTTAGTTCATTCTTACTACGCTGTGGGAAGAATGTACTTACATTCATTCAAAATATTCCTGCTATCCGGAAAAATGAACAAGTTTTTGGGAATCCTATATTTAGAAATTGGTTTCAAATAAACTGTTTATCAGTATAATTTTCAAAGAAGTAAATAAATTGAGGAATTAAAGGTACAACAAGCCTGTATACAACTAAGAAATTTTTCGTACAATATAAGACAATTTTTCATAACTACCAGTATTTTATTTCAAAAAATTATTATTATATTACATAAAACTATGGCTTATGATATACAATAAAAGAAATGTTTTTATTCGTACGCTGTATGCTGTTACTTTTCGGTAGTTAGTAATTGCTTCTTCGAAAGAGTAATATTCTATGTTAGTAGAATGAAACTAATTAATATGAATTTCCATTTTCTATCCATATGAAAGATACATGCCATAAGTTGCTATTTTCATTTCATTTTTGTCCAATTTCACCGATTTCGCTAGTTTTTGTTGTGTGGATTTGCGTCATAAGCCTCTGAAGTTAAAAAGGTCTATAAAATATAAAAATATTATCAAATTCTATGGTATTTTGATCTTTAACTTACAAGAGAATTTTCTTAGAGCAAATAGGGATATCAGCTTAGTTAGCATTAAACAGTAAGAAGATTCCAAAAAATACCATTAGATTTGTTGTCATCCTGCAAATGAAAATTATTTTTAATAAATAGAAATTTTGGCTTTATTACAAATGGACGAAAAACTTACCACATTGAAAAAAATCATCCAATTACTACATTAGTGGAATCATATCCATGCACAAATGGGACATTTTTGAAATCCTTCTCAGAATATAAATGAAATAAAAATATTATAAAATTAGATATAATTTCCACTTGTCAATATAGCATTTAGTATTTATGGTGGATATTAAGTTCGAGTTTAGTGGCTAAAATCCCAATTTTTCATGATTAGTTTTCTTTAGAAATACATGGGAACAAAATTGAACCGTTTTTGTGTTCATTTAAAATTTATATCAAATTTTTAGTAATTTGAGGTCGCTGAATCCAAATTTACACTTGTTTTTCTAAGAGCTCGACTTTTTGAGATATACGGTTATGTTCAAAATTAAGGCACTTCCGCTATATATATTGGAATAACTTGAAAACAATTCATCATATTAAATTAAAAAAACAGCGTTCTACATAAGCTTAAAAACGATTTTCTGTTCTTAATCGTGTAATCCATTTAAAGAATATAAACTTAATAAAAAACTTGTTTCGAGCTATTCTCCATCAAGTTATATTTAAATTTGCATCGAAGGCGTATAATTTTATACTTTTCTTACTGATTTATTTCTGATTTTAGCACCTAAACTCGAACTTAGTACACACCTTAAGGACTCGCTATAACATAAAAATATAGACTCAATTGTACTGTGATCCAGATGTAGAGTAAATATAGATCATTTTATTACCACTCATTATGAATATTTTTATGTAAACCAATTTAAAACCGCACTAATTTTAAATTATTAATAGAAATATACAGTTTCTTAATATGTGATTTATTTTAGAGTTATTTATTTTTTATCAATATAAAGTGTTTTTGTTTTCTCTAACATCACACCATTCACTTATCAGTTTCTAACATGTTACGAAATAAATGTATTTTTATTAATAAACACAAATACCGCACGCAAGCGCACCACGTGTGCGCTTCATAAATGCATCAACAGAACTGAATGCACCAATAAAACTCAAAGACACAAATAGTCATAAAGGACACATATGTAAAGAAAAACAACTCCACACACACATGATCCCTTTCTGATCTCGCTATTGCAACAAAACAACTATCACCACAAAAGATACCAACAACACACATTCCATAACATCATCGCAATAACAAACACAAACAAAAAAAAAAAAAAGATGATGCAATAATTTCATAATTTCTTCTCACTTCAATTTCCAGTATCACGTTTATTGATTAGTTGGTATTCTATCTATAGGATAAGGTAAAATATATTCAAAATTTACGAGGAATCCATAAAAAATTATATACACCCGTCAAGGATTAAATTAACTACTTTTTATTCTACTTTATCTAAAATTTTCAATGTGAGGAAATATACTCCAACTTATAGTAAAAACAGAAATAAGCAGTAGGAAGCCGCCATACGAATCGGTACTGTGGTTAAGTTAATTTTTACTACAAAATTTTTTTTCCATACAAAAATTTTTCTTAGTAAATTGTCCACATTTCGTAGTAAGATTTTTATATTGCCTATGTCTTTTTATAATACAATCAACGATGCATTAACTATTGTATTGGAAATTTATTTAAGGAAAAATCCGTCCCATTTCGTAGTTAGTGAACTAAAAAACATTTACTGAAGTTTTATAAGTTTTCCTTTAGCTAAGTTAATTTTCGCAGTGGTTACGAAAAATGAACTATATTACAGTAAATTTTTTGAAGTATGTGGAAGTTAAACTGGTCCTAAAATTAACAAGACACCTTTTTTTCTGTGTACTATGCATGTCAAATTTAGTCAAAATCGGTTCAGATTATATATGGCTTCCATATATACGTACACCAGAGAAATATGGTAGACTGTTTCATATTTTACACTCATTTTCAATGGGATTTTCCTCCAATTGACTGGATAGTTTCCACAGAGAATATATTTAATATGATAGTTAAGTGTGTCAAGTTTGATCTAATTTGGTTCAGATTTAGATAAAGCCTCCATATAGTCGTTTCGGTTTATAAAAATATGGCAAAAATTCCCACTCTTTACACAAAATTCTGTGAAGATTTCCCCATATATGAGTCATATCCTACACAATGTAATGCCAGAATTTCCACAGAACGGGTGAGTTTTAAATAAGGCTCCAAGTCGCCCGATTTGACCAAATAATAACATATATCACATCCCACACTTGACCACATTTCTTGGCGAGATCTAACCAATATCCTTGTAAAATCGTCACTGATGAGTAGCAAAAATTGTAAATGTTACTCAAATTGTCCTATATCTCGAATACATATATATCGCCCGATAAATAAATCATAAATGCTCTTTTGTACAATTCCATTAAAATTTCTCTCGCTTCATATTTCCCATATTTATACCCTTCACCACTACTGTGGTACAGGGTATAATAAGTTTGTGCATTTGTATGTAACGCCAAGGAGGAAAAGTCTGAGACCCATCGTTTAGTATACCGATCGTCTTAGACTTAAATTCTGAGTCGATTTAGCGATGTCCGTCTGTCTGTCTGTCTGTCCGTCCGTCTGCCTGTCTGTCTGTTCATGTATTTTTGTGCGCAAAGTACAGGTCGCAGTTTAAGTCCGATCGTCCTCAAATTTGGCACAGTGTCGTTTTGAGGAACGAAGACGATCGCTATTGAGTTTGGAAAAAATCGGTTCAGATTTAGATATAGCTGTCATATATATTTATCCCCGATCTGGTTATAATTGGCGTGTTTATCAACCGATGTTCTTCAAATTCCGTACATACTAATATTTTATGAGTCTCGAAAAACTTGCCAAATACTATCGAAATCGGTTCAGATTTAGATATAGCTCCCATATATATCTTTCGTCCGATTTGGACTCATATGGCAACAGAGGCCAAAGTTTACTACCGATTTTCGTGAAATTTTGCGCAGAGAGTAGAATTGACATTCTATCTATGCTTGCTAAATTTGATTGAAATCGGTTCAGATTTAGATATAGCCCCCATATATAGCTTTCGCCCGATTTACACTCATACGACCACAGAGGCCAATTTTTTGCTCCGATTTAGTTGAAATTTTGCACAGGGAGTAGAATTAGCATTGTAGCTATGCGTGCCAATCGGTTCAGATTGACATCGGTTCAGATTTAGATATAGCTCTCATATATATGTTTTCCTGATTTCGACAAAAATGGTCAAAATACCAACATTTTCTTTATAAAATCGCCACGGCTTAGTCGAAAAGTTGTAAAAATTACTCTAATTTTCCTAACTGTCTAATACATATATATCGAGCGATAAATCATAAATAAACTTTTGCGAAGTTTCGTTAAAATTGTTTCAGATTTAAATGTTTCCCATATTTTTTTTTACTAAAATTGTGTTCCACCCTAGTGCATTAGCCAACTTAAATTTTGAGTCTATAGATTTTGTAAAAGTCTATCAAATTCAATCCTTTACCCCCAACCCAACACATTTGACGGATGTGATATGGTATCGAAAATTTAGATCTACAAAGTGGTGCAGGGTATAATATAGTCGGCCCCGCCCGACTTTAGACTTTCCTTACTTGTTTTTTTACTAACATTGTGTTTCATCCCAGGGCGTTAGATTTAAATTTTAATTCTAGAGTTTTTGTAAAAGTACAAAAAATGTTCTCCATTAAAAGTATTTGTATCTGGAAATGCAAACCTTTATATAACTCCCAGCAAATTTTAAGTAGTTGAGATGGTAACACAAATGTTTGCCTACATAGTGTTGAAGGGTATAATATAGTCGGCTGTGCCCGACTTTGGACTTTACTTAGTTGTTTGAATTTATTTTTATTCAGTATTTCGTCTTTTCATTGAAAGACTTCATCGGGAATATTACACCCACTATTGAGTAGAACCTAACGACTGGGAGTCCGTTTTTTATTTTTGGGGAAAAACACAAATTTCTCCCAGGAATGAATTCCATACTTGCTGGGAAACCTTTGTGTGATATGTGTAGCACATTTTTATACCCACCAAAAATGCGGAAAATGGTTTCGGTCCATGTTTTGGGTTTGTAGAAACTGTAGTTTTTATACAATTTGCCTGAAGGTAGTATCAACTACCTTCAGGCAAATTGTATAAAAACAACAGGTGCGCCGAAAATGGTGAGTATCGGTCCATGTTTCGATATAGCCCCCATATAGACCGATCACCTGATTTTACTTCTTGGGCTTCTAGAATCGGTAGTTTTTATCCAATTTGCCTGAAATTAGAAATCTAGAGGTTTTTAGGATCATAAATAGGTAGGTGGAGTCGGAGCCGGAGTGGGAGTCTGAAGATTTTCCTGGAGTCGGAGTCGTAGAATATTTGCTCCACTCCGACTCCGGTCAAACAAAATTTGAAAAACACTTCATATCATTGTAACTAAAGAAATATTTCGACAAATTAGATTCCATTAGGGTTTTTAATCGAACAACGAAAAACGAAGTACTGGATTTCAGGCCATTCAAAATGTATTAATATGCGTGAAATGTCACGGTGATATCAAAAGCAGGTTTTACTAGAATATGGGCTGAATTGATCAATTGTATTGCCCATTTTTAACATATTAAAATATCGATTTTTTACCCTATGTATACTCTTGATAAATGTAAAATTTTAAGGAAATATTGCAGTAGAACCTAACGTTCTGAATTTTTGGCAGGCATGTCGACTTCGAATATCGGCCATACCGGACAATTTTGTGATATAGCATCCACATATAAACACATCTCCGATTTTTTTAAAGAATTTTTTCACAGTCAAAAATGTTCATAAGATTTGTCAGAAATTTTGAGTTATTTGAGATCCATAAATAACGCGGAAATTTCCCGTCGGCCCAGATTTTGTATATGGAGATAATTACTTGAAAAATCTCCATATACATCCGATGTCCTTGGAAGCTGTAATTTTAAATTAAAGCTCTGCCAACGTGCCATCTGAACCGGCCCTTTTGTTTGTTTCAACAAAGCCACTCGCAATTCTTTACATTAAATTAATGACCTCTAATGTCCATAACTGATACACCATTTATAAACCGATGTTTCACCATTTTGTTTCTATAGAAACAATATTCGTAACTGTCCTGTTGTCTGTTGTATGTCATCTGTTGTATGGTTATTTAAAATTTCGTTCGTCGTAATTTATGGCAGTCTATGTTTGTTTTATATATCCGACACATTAAATTTTTTAACATCTAAACTTTCTATCTTATTAGCCCGACATTTTGATTTTTGTGTATTTTTCTTTTTTATATAGATTTTTTTTATAAAATGCCCATATAGACCAATACCAGGATTTTACTTCTCAAACTTCTGGAAGCCTAATTATTTTTTGAATTTTGTGTTTTTATAAATGCATATTCTGGAGATTGTTGTTATCTACCCATATTTTGATGTGGTCTCTATATAGTCTTGTGTCGTATTTTAATTTATTGGCGTGAAATTAAAATGCAGAGTTCTTTACATCCCTAAAATACTGAGATTTGTCGTCGATTCGTATCAAAAATTAAAATTAAATTTCTTTTGGACATATGTTATAAACACATATGGCAAAATAGAATACTTATATCGGTCTATTTTTGGAACACTACACCTTACAATTACAATTGGAATACTGTTAAAATGAGACTTAGGTACACCACCTGGAGCCGACTCCGGAGTCGAGGCTAAGAAGAAATGCTGGAGTCGGAGTCGAGCAAAATTGACTCGACTCCACAGCCCTGAATAGGTGTGCCGAATATATTGTGTATCTGTACAGATTTTATCGGAGGTAAGGCCTCCATATACACCGATTTCACTTCTTGAGGGTACAGAAGGTGCACTAATCATGAAAATTGCTTGAAACTGAATTAAAAATTCCAGATTTTACTTCTCGTAATCATTTGCCTTTTGTTGTTGTGCATTCCCAAGATTCCGGTAACGAAAAGCCTAGTCCCCATTTATGGAATTAATTCGCACAGCTCTTTAGTAATTTCAATATAATATATTCTAACATCAATAAATAATTTGTCTCACAATTGTACATCGAAGTATTTTTAAAATATCACAAAACAAATAATGTGTTAATATTTTAGCGATTTTTGATACGGGAACATATGAAAACACAATGCCCATAATATATTTTTTTAAGTGTGCCAATTTTAATTTGCTTTACTGGCTTGCTTCACTTATACAAGCATAAACATTGTTTTTCTTTTTTCCAACACAAACAAGTGTACAGCATGCACCACATAAATACATTGTTTGTGGTTATATTGTGGCTATTTTGTATAAAATAAAAGCTTAAAATCATTTTGCAACAATGAAAAGCGAGAGATTAATTTTAAACAAGCCATGATGAAAGGGCTCAACTCCAAATTATGCCGCAAGCTAAGCGCAAAACTCAAAATTTAAATAGATACGAAAATTAGGGTGAATTTGGGGTATTGAATGGAAACCACCAAAAAAATTGTGGTTAGTATGACAAAACAAACAACTAAGCGTTCTTACTAATTTGTTATGGACTTGTATCAAATTTTTTTTTTGTTATTATGTTTTTATATTACTTTTTATTATGAATTGATATATGGTATTTATATAATTTGCGTGAAATATAATTTAAATGATAACTCAAAAATAATTATAACTCTTTGCAGTAAGTAGAGTATACAGGGTGACTGATATGTAATGCCACAAAGTAAAGCGCTATATTTTTATTTTATGTATTTTTTTTTTTTAATTTTATTGTTCAAGCCTCAAAAAATATCCCAAATAGCATTAAATTTTAGAATCAGTTTACACTTATTTTAATTGATTATACTCAAAAAATATTATCGTGAGGTCAAAGATTTCATTGATTAGCATAGAAGAAGGATTTCTCTGATGTAAAATGTTTTCCTTGTCTAAAAGTCGATAAACTTTTCAATAAAGCCGTTTAGTCCTTATAGTTACGTGATTTTACTTAAACATGGGTATCATTACATGAAGGAAAATTTTGTTTTACTAAGGTCAACTTGACTTTAATAATTCTGAAAAATTTAAATTTCTTCACTTTTTGTATGTTGGCTACATAGCAAATGAGCGTTCAAAAATAGGGCATGTTTTTCAACTCTTTAACACGACTTTTACTTGAAACATGACATAATATCTAATCTATGTCAAGCCTGAGTTTGGAAATTTAAGTTTTCTTTAACACGATCCAGAAATTACGGTAGCAAGCGAAGTAACTCCAACGAATAATGATTTTCAAGCCAAATATAAAGCAACCTAAGCACCTAAAGTTGATTACAATACATATCGGCCACCCTGTTCTGTCAATATTGGCTATTCCAAATTGTACAAGGAAGCGAATGTCTATTATCACGGTAGACATAGTGAACGTGCCAAGATACGGAGACGTAATATGCGGAGATTGCAGCACTGTTATGCAGATAAGTATGCAATACCTCAGCAAAAAACTTTGGAAGTTGTTCTAAAGGCACAACTTTATAATCACTTCCCACACTGAAAAAAAAGCATACTCGGTTCCAAAGATTTTTTCTTTACTTTAAAAAATTTGGTATTGATTCCGAGCCAAAGAAGCGGAGAATACAAGTAAGGATACTTTTAAGACACAATTCTCTTTTAAATTTAGGTTTTGTGTACTTGCTTCTAGGAAGCAAATTTTAATTTATCGCTTTCTCAGCTTTTTTTCTTCATATGCTATCAAAGTCCTTTAAAAACGAGTTAACGGCAACTTCATTTTCCAAATTAGGACTCGACTTCCAGTAGAAATTATGCTATATTTGAAGTAAAAAACTTCTTTAAAATAAAGTTTTGAAAAACATGTCCTATATTTGAACGATTTTTTCCTTTGTAGTCAAGATGCAAAAAGACAACAAGTTTAAAGACAATTTCATTAAATTTAAAGAATTTTTCTGAATTATTAAAGTCAAGTTGACCTTAGCCCAAACATTTTTTCTTTCATGTTATGATACACATTTTTAAGTGAAATCACTTAATTATAAGGACAATACGACTTCATTGAAAAGTTTATCGACTTTTGGACAAGGAAAATAACTTTATTTTAGAGAAATGCGTCTTCTATGTTAAGCAAAATTTGTATTCGCATTTTAAAGACATGAAATCTTTGACCTCACGACAATATTTTTTTCAGTGCACAATGTTCTCCCAACGATGTTGTTTATTTTAACTACACAGCAATTTTTTTTGAATTCCATCTTGTATAACTCTCTTTTGTTGGCTTAATTTAAGTGTTTCAACTAGGTTGAAAACAGAATAAAATATAATAGAACGGAACAAATTATATAAATTTTGTCGAAAAAATGCTAAATCCATTCTAGAAAAATTGCAAAGTTTTGAAAATATTAGAGATCAAAAGTTTCAGACAATTATTTATTTGGCAAAATTGTTTAATTCGCACCAAAAAAAAAAAACACTGAATTTGGATCACACCTTAAGAAGTGTATAAAATTTTGTGCAACGGCTGCTGAAATGGTGGACATCCATCCTATGATAAGCACATGTTAAATTCGTCGCTTCAGCGCCAAATTTTTACAAAAGTTTTCTTTTTTTCACGCCGGTTCAGCTAGTTTCTAATGACACAAAAAAATAAGTTTAATAAGAGCATGACATATATTTCTCCATTTTAGGTACTACACTGAAAAAAAGCATACCCGGTTCCAAAGATTTTGTCTTTACTTTGAAAAATTTGGTATTGATTCCGAGCCAAAGAAGCGGAGAATACAAGTAAGGATACTTTTAAGACACAATTCTCTTTTAAAATCGGGTTATGTGTACTTGCTTCTAGGAAGCAAATTTTAATTTTTCGCTTTTTCAGCTTTTTTTCTTCATATGTTATCAAAGTCCTTTAAAAACAAGTTAACGACGACTTTAATTTCCAAATTAAGACTCGACTTCTAGTAGAAATTATGCTGTGTTTCAAGTAAAAACGTCTTTAAAATAAAGTGTTGAAAAACATGTCCTATATTTGAACGATTTTTTTCTTTGTAGTCAAGATGCAAAAAGACCACAAATTTAAAGACAATTTCATTAAATTTAAAGATTTTTCTAAATTATTAAAGTCAAGTTGACCTTAGCCCAAACATTTTTTCTTTCATGTTATGATATCCATTTTTAAATCAAATCACTTAATTATAAGAACAATACGACTTCATTGAAAAGTTTATCGACCTTTGGTCAAGGAAAAAAACGTTATACTAGAGAAATGCGTCTTCTATGCTAAGCAAAATTTGCATTCGTATTTTAAAGACATGAAATCTTTGACTTCACGACAATATTTTTTTCAGTGTACAACAGAAGTATCTTTCTTTAAAGCTGCAACATTCCATCCAGTACAAGTTATTTGTGATATATATATTAATATCAAAAACAAGTGTGTACGACCAAAAGTTCGACCAAAAGTTCGAATCTTTTGTACCCTTCACCATGGATTACATACACTGAAAAAAATATTGTCGTGAGGTCAAAGATTTCATGTCTTTGAAATACGAATACAAATTTTGCTTAGCATAGAAGACGTATTTCTCTAAAATAAAGTTATTTTCCTTGTCCAAAAGTCGATAAACTTTTCAATGAAGTCGTATTGTCCTTATAATTAAGTGATTTGACTTAAAAATGGGTATCTTAACACGAAAGAAAAAATTTATAGGCGAAGGTCAACTTGACTTTAATAATTCAGAAAAATTCTTTAAATTTAATGAAATTGTCTTTAAATTTGTTGTCTTTTTGCATCTTGACTACAAAGCAAAAAATCGTTCAAATATAGGACATGTTTTTCAAAACTTTATTTTAAAGAAGTTTTTTACTTCAAACATAGCATAATTTCTACTAGAAGTCGAGTCTTAATTTGGAAAATAAAGTTGCCATTAACTCGTTTTTAAAGGACTTTGATAGCATATGAAGAAAAAAACTGAGAAAGCGAAAAATTAAAATTTGCTTCCTAGAAACAAGTACACAAAACCTAAATTTAAAAAAGAATTGTGTCGTAAAAGTATCCTTACTTGTATTCTCCGCTTCTTTGGCTCTGAATCAATACCAAATTTTTTAAATTAAAGACAAAATCTTTGGAACCGAGTATGCTTTTTTTTCAGTGTACAATGTACTGCTAAAGACTGACATAACAAATGGGTCGGATTAAATTGACTACCCAAGAGGCTCCGAAAGTCAAATCTGGGGATCAGTTTATATATAAGTATGGACCGATATGGACCAATTTTTGCATAATTGTTAGATGGTACACTGAAAAAATATTGTCGTGAGGTCAAAGATTTCATGTCTTTAAAACGCGAATGCAAATTTTGCTTAGCATAAAAGACGAATTTCTCTAATATAAAGTTTTTTTTTCCTTGTCCAAAAGTCAATAAACTTTTCAATGAAGTCGTATTGTCCTTATAATTAAGTGATTTGACTTAAAAATGGGTATCATAACATGAAAGAGAAAATGTTTGGGCTAAGGTCAACTTGACTTTAATAATTCAGAAAAATTCTTTAAATTTAATGAAATAGTCTTTATATTAGTTGTCTTTTTGCATCTTGACTACAAAGCAAAAAATTTTTCAAATATATGACATGTTTTTCAAAACTTTAGTTTAAAGACGTTTCTTGATTGAAACATAGCATAATTTCTACTGGAATTCAAGTCTAAATTTGGAAAAAAAGTTGTCGTTAACTCGTTTTCAAAGGACTTTGATAGCATATGAAGAAAAAAGCAAAAAAAAAACGAAAAATAAAAATGTGATTCCTTCCAAGTACACAAAACCCAAATTTAAAAGAGAATTGTCTCTTAAAAGTATCCTTACTTGTATTCTCCGCTTCTTTGGCTCGGAATCAATACCAAAATATTTAAAGTAAAGACAAAATCTTTGGAATCGGGCATGCTTTTTTTCAGTGTATATACTAACATCTCGTAGCAAATTTCATCCAGTTCAGATGAAACTTGGTTTTTCTAGTGGCTCCAGACATCAAATCTGAGAATAGGTTAGTATGGGGACTTGTTGTTACACTCAAAAAAAAAGTTTACTTGCATCCACAGATTTTGGTATTGATTCCGAGCCAAAGATACGGCTTCTTTAAATTTTTTTTTAGCGACCTATCTGACTTAAACCTAGGACTGCTAAAATTAAAATTAGGATACAGGTCTCATTTATCAAAATGTCCTTCTTTTTTCGCGGTTTATTAATAAAGGCCCTCACATACAAACAAATGCCAGTTTAAAAATCCAAATTATAACGGATACTTTAAAGTAAAAAATGTTTTCTTAATTCCAAAAAAACTTTAAACCAAAGACGCTAAATCCTCCAAATAAGTCTTAGCTTATATTTGAAGCGTTTTTATCTTAAATATAAAGTTTCAATATTTCAGTTAATTTAAGGACAATTTCTTTAAATCAAATATGTGTTTCTTTACTTTATGGAAAATTAGCCTTAGTTCAAAGACATGCGACTTTAACGTAGAGACACAAATTTACAAAATTTGTGTCCTAAATTTAATGGAAAAAATTTTTGAAGCAAAGATTATAAACTTTATTTTAATTACAATTTCATTATTTTAAAGAAATTTGTCCTTAATATTTTGTAAATTTCGCATCCTAAAATTTAGGTTGAGTAATCTTTAATATCACGTAAATATTTTTTTCAGTGTAGTCGGATGAAATTTGATGGCGGCTATACCTAAAAGTGGTTCGATATGGTTCACATGCAATACCATCCGCCCTTCATCTGTGACAATTGCTTTCGCGTCAATAGCTTGTTTCGTTCGCTAGATAATCATAGAATTTGTATTTTAAATACTATTATTTCGATATTATTATAAAATGTCAAATATCAAATTTTCCTAAACAACTTTGAAAAATTGGTTATATTTATCAAATTTTCTTCAATTAATAATATTAACTCATTTGTTCCACTCTTTCTAAAATAAACCTATATTTATCTTTAAATGGAGTCCGAACCTCAGTGCAAATATACCTTAGCGAAACATTATGTACTACACTAAGAAATATTGACTTAGTGTGAAAGATTGTGGAATTATGTGGAATTTTAGGATATGCAATTTTCTAAGGACAAATTTATTTAAAGTAAAGAAATTTTAATTAAAGGAAAGAAATTTACAATAATCTTTGAAATTTTCGTTCGTTCGTTATTCAATTTTTAATTTCACTGAGATATTGAAACTTTGGATTAGAGATAAAAAAAAGCTTTATTTTGAGGATTTTGATTCATGGGTTTAAAGTTTTTTTTAATTAAGAAAACTTTTTTGCTTTGAAGTATCCTTTATAATTAAGATTTTTGAAGTTTCCTTTATTTTTCCATTACTCACGTTGTTTATATATCGTAAAAAGGGAATGAAATTCATTAAATTTAATCAATATCTTAATTTTCAATTTATGGAGTTAGAGCCTAGATTTGTAGCTAGATAGTTCCAAAAAAATGTCTGTTTTAAAGAAACTGCATCTTTGGCAAAATGTCAAAATCTTTGAATTAATTTTTTTAATTATTAGTTTTTTATTTGATTTTTCCCAATTATATTAGGGTGCTATAAATAAGTGACAAAGAATATTATAAAAAATTAATTATAATAGATATTCTACACAACAATAATTTTCCAAAAAAATATTAATAACTTAATATCGAAATTCAAACCACCTAATACTTGTAAAATAAGATTATTGTTTTATAATACTATTGAAAATTATTAATTAAAAGTAATAAATACATATCTAGAATTATTTAAATTATGAAATTTTTAATACTGTGATATTTATGAAATGTAATTTCTATAAATCTATTGTAGACTCCTTAGAAAGCGATTCAATAGGTAATAACGAAATATTGGGAAAAATAAATAAAATATTAAAAAAGGACCTCGAGCTTGAAAAAACGTACATTTATTATTTTTTATGTATAAATATCGATTCAAAAAGCCGAGTCCTTTATTATCTTTATCACGATAACCCAAATAAGATGAATTTAAATCACCTTGTACACACTTATCAATCTAATTTCTAATAAACTTCTTCAAGACTTAGTGCATTCAAGATATTTCTTATTTGTACATATATACCCGGTACAATGCACAGTCTCATATGGATTTCGTGTACTTTTGTAATTAGAATTATGATGCCATTACCATAATAAAAACTGTGACATATGGGATTGCTATTTTCTTGGATATTTTCTGTTTGTGTGAAATTCTCTTTTCTGCCACTTGCCTGTTGTCTGCATTATAATGCCCAAAGTGACGTTTGTAATTACCGTAATAACCACAATTTCCCTTGGGCGGAACCATTGTGAAAATTCTGCAAAGGTAAATGAAAAGACACACACGTAGGAGAAAAGTACGCAAATAAATGCTTCGCAAAAAGAAGTTTTAAGAAGATGTCTTTGCAAGTTTAACGCAAAAAAGTCACATATCCCTGTAGGCACGAAAAATGGTACTATGTCCTATTTTCGCTAATACAAACAAGCTATTGTTGTATGTGTGTATGGTCATTGAGTCGGAGGCATGGAAACTTTACATTCCGTTTGAACTAAGAGAAGAAGTTATGTATACAGCTGATGATTTACCGAATTCTGCTCATGGCGGAATCGCTAAGACACTCGAACGAGTACGACGTTATTTCTATTGGCCTCGAGTAGGAAATGTTAGTTATTAACTTCGAGATTTAGAGGATGGAAATACAGGTATATTTCATGCAAAGGATATATGGACTTAGAAAGTTAATCAATCTTTGAGACTTGACAGCCCCAAAGCCTGATTTTGAGGAGGGGGTGATATGTAAGCACGTTATAGGGCGCTGTATGTATAAATACTTCGCAGATTTAAAATTTTTGAAATCAAGTTAGTTTGAATACATTTAATTGTTATCAAAATTTATTTTGTCAGTTTGAAAAAGTATTTGCTTTGTATGTCGCGTTTATATCGACAAAGGAAGCTTGTATTTTGGTTTTATTTTTATACCCACCACCATAGAATGGTGACGGGGGTATAATAAGTTTGTCATTCCGTTTGTAACGCATCGAAATATCGATTTCCGACTATATAAAGTATATATATTCTTGATCAGGGAGAAATTCTAAGACGATATAACGATGTCCGTCTGTCCGTCTGTCCGTCTGTCTGTCTGTCTGTCTGTCTGTCTGTCTGTTGTAATCACGCTACAGTCTTCAATAATGAAGCAATCGTGCTGAAATTTTGCACAAACTCGTCTTTTGTCTGCAGGCAGGTCAAGTTCGAAGATGGGCTGTATCGGTCCAGGTTTTGATATAGTCCCCATATAAACCGACCTCCCGATTTGGGGTCTTGGGCTTATAGAAACCGTAGTTTTTATCCAATTTGCCTGAAATTTGAAATCTGGAGGTATTTTGTGACCGTAAAGAGGTGTGCCAAAAATGGTGAGTATCGGTTCACGTTTTGGCATAGCCCCCATATAGACCGATCTCCCGATTTTATTTCTTGGGCTTATAGAAACCGCAGTTTTTATTCAATTTACCTGAAATTGGAAATCTAGAGGTATTGTAGGACCACAAATACGTGTGCCGAAAATTGTGAGTATCGGTCCATATTTTGGTATAGCCCCCATATAAACCGATCTCCCGATTTTACTTCTTGGGCTTATAGAAACCGCAGTTTTTATTCAATTTACCTGAAAATGGAAATCTAGAGGTATTGTAGGACCACAAATACGTGTGCCAAAATTGTGAGTATCGGTCCATATTTTGGTATAGCCCCCATAAAGACCCATCTCCCGATTTTACTTCTTTGGCTTATAGAAATCCCAGTTTTTATTCAATTTACCGGAAATTGGAAATCTAGAGGTATTGTAGGACCACAAATACGTGTGCCAAAAATTGTGAGTATCGGTCCATGTTTTGGTATGTTCCCCATATAAAACGACCTCCCGATTTGGGGTCTTGGGCTTCTAGAAACCTTATTTTTTATCCAATTTGTCTGAAATTGGAAATCTAGAGGTATTTTAGGACCATAAAGAAGTGTGCCGAAAATGGTGAGGATCGGTCCATATTTTGGTATAGCCCCCATAAGAACGATCTCCCGATTTAACTCCTTGGGTTTCTAGAAACCGTAGTTTTTATCTGATTTGCCTGAAATTGTAAAAATTCTGGTATTTTAGGCTCACAAAAACGTGTATCGGATTAGGTTTTTATAGGTCCATTTGGTAATGCCTCCATATAGACCGACTTCACTTATTGAGGGTGTAGAAGGCGCACTGATGATGAAAATTGCTTGAAACTCAATGTAAAATTTCCAGATTTTACTTCTACAGATTTAAGATTTCAAATCAAGACGTTATTTTATAATTTTCTTGCACACTTACAAGAGATGTTAATGATTCCTCTAAAACTCAAACAAAAATGGTTCTTATAAATCCAGAATCTGATATAGTCCTCATGGATGAAATCTTTAAATTTATCTTCGGGAAGTGTCCTCAAGTCCTCAAGCCCTCCTGAAATTTCAAAGGAAACCCTAATATTTGGTTCATGGTGGTGGGTATTTAAGATTCGGCCCGGCCGAACTTACTGCTGTATATACTTGTTGTGATTTGTAATTATTACCAGCCAAGACGGATTTAAATTTATGGTATTGCTGCGGAGTTATATTATATTTACTAAATTTAGGAGGTAACTATATTGTTTTATTATAAGTGAATCAGTTTGAGGACTCCAAAAATGCGTTTTTTTATTTCAGGAATTGGGGCCTTTCATCTCTCCTATTGAGAAATTGTAATTCATTTTGGTTCACGTATGTAACTTTTATTGAGGAAAAATAAACAACACCAAAGGGAGCATGATGGCGTATGTGTAACATATTATAAGCTTGCTCGCGGTTTTGTGTTGACCGTTACGTGTACGTCATATAACAAATTGGCATAATTCAAACATATATATTGCAAAGCTCAAGAAATGTTATAGAAACGAATTCATTATCATTTATCGCTTCAAAGGAAAACCACATAGTGGTCAGGGTATAATAACTTTGATCGGCCAAAAAAATGTGCCTACCAGAAATATTAATTTTAGACCCCATAAAATATATACCGATCGACTCAGAATCACCTCCTGAGTCGATCTAGCGCTTGGTGTCCGTCCGTCCGTCTGTCCATGTATTTGTTTTTCACATGATTCATGTCGCAATTATTAACCAATTTTGATTACATTTGGTACAGGGTGTTTTTTGAGCACAAGGACGAACGCTATTGAATTTGGAAGAAATCGGATCAAACTTAGATATAGCTCCCATATATATGTAACGCCCGATTTCGACAAATGGGGCTCGTTGCGTCATTTTTCTAATTTGAAGAGAATCAAATTTGACAGAAGGTAACATAATTCACCTCCCTGCAAGTGTACTAAATTTCATCGAAATCGGTTCAGATTTAGATATAGCTCCCATATATATGTATCGCCCGATATTGACAAATTTGGCCATAAAACCCTTATTTATCAACCGATCTTACTCAAATTTGGCTTACTCTAATCTTCTATAGTACGGATAATATGTGCAAAATATCATCCAAATCGGTTCAGATTTAGATATAGCTCCCATATATATGTAGCGCCCGATTTTAAAACCGTATTTTGGACCATAAAGGGCGATACGGTCAAAATTTGCTCAATATAAACTTTACGTATTTCTTTCAAATTTGCATTTAAAAAACTGAACATCCCTCATTTTGAAGGTGTGTGTGTAGAATGTTGCTCCTATTTTGATTTTGGAATTCACTCTTCAGTTGTCAAAATGCCGTCCAAGCAAGAAGAGCAGCGTATCAAAATTTTGCTCGCGCATCGCGAAAATCCGAGCTACTCGCACGCAAACTGGCAAAATCGTTAAAAGTTGCCAAATCAACCGTTACAAATGTAATTAAAGTGTTTGGGGAACGTTTGTCGACAGCCAGCAAATCTGGATCGGGGGGAAATTGAAAACCGGAAGCCGCTGAGACGACAAAGAGAGTTGCCGGTAGTTTCAAGCGAAACCCTAACCTCTCTCCGGAATGCCGCAAATAAGCCTGGTGTATCGTCTACAACCGTGCATCGAGCCAAAAACGAGCCGGACTATCGACTTACAAGAAGGTAGTGACTCCAAATCGCGATGATAAACAAAATACGACGGTCAAAGCGCGATCCCGGAGGCTGACGAAGTTTGACTGCGTGGTAATGGACGACGAAACCTACGTCAAAGCCGACTACAAGCAGCTTCCGGGACAGGAGTTTTATACGGGGAAAGGTAGCAGATATTTTCAAGCACACAAAACTGTCAAAGTTCGCAAAGAAATATCTGGTTTGGCAAGCCATCTGTACCTGTGGCTTGAAAAGCAGCATTTTCATAGCTTTCGGGACTGTCAACCAAGAAATTTACGTGAAAGAGTGTTTGAATAAACGTCTGCTGCCTTTCCTGAAGAAACACGGTTGTTCCGTACTGTTTTGGCCGGATTTGGCATCTTGCCATTACGGTAAAAAGGCCATGGAGTGGTACGCCGCCAACAACGTGCAGGTGGTTCCCAAGGACAAGAACCCTCCCAACACGCCAGAGCTTCGCTCTTATTTATTAACCAATGTTATTCAAAATTAAAATTTTGAAATATTAGCCGATCGTAGTTAGACTTATATGTACGCAGCAAAAAAATGTGGAAGTTCTACCAAAGGCACAACTTTAAAAGCACTTCCAGAAGATGCACTCCCAATGATGTTCTTTATTTTAACTACCCAGGAAGTTCATCTAATTCAATTTTTTATAACTTGGTTTTTTCATACTTTAATGAGTAATTTTAACTTTTTTTGTTTCAGATTGGATGCTAAATCCAATCTGAAAAAATCGTGAATTTTTGAAAATATTTTAGGTCAAACGTTTCCGACAAGCGTTAAAATCCATTAAAAATTATAAATAATATTTATTTGACAATATACCACAGATTTTTTTTAATTTACATCCAAAACATTGGATTCGGATCACACCTAAAGAAGTGATGCAAATTCAGTGCAACGGCTGTTGAAATGGAGGTCTTCCGTCCTATGACAAGTTAAATTCATCGCTTCTGCGTCAATTTTGCACCACTTCCGGATCCAAAAAGAACATTTTCGTTACTTTTTTGGTGACGCTTTTTTTGCTGGGTAGCTCTTACAGAAATATATTTCACAACTAGCGTAACCCGGCCCGCTTCGCTGCGCCTTCCGAAGCGTATTTGGAGGAACATTTTGCGTTAACTTAGTCAACTATATCCTTCGTGCTGAAAACAAATTCGAAAAGATTTGAATTCTTTTAAACAAATCGGACTACTTGATTTTTCGTTTATAGGTACAAATACGGCGGTAGAGGGTGTACCCTTTCCTCCAAATTTTTTTAATAATGTTCTGTATTCAAGTAGTTGGACAATCTTCTATATTTCTTGTGAATTTTAAGTGTGGTTTGTCAAGGAAAGGTATCCTTTTCCTCAACAAATCTGAAAATTAAGCACTATATTATCCAATAAATCGGAAAAAGCAAACGTAGTAAAAAATTTTACCACATTAACATTTGCTAAAATGTTGGAAAATGATGTACCCTCTACGTTGGCTACCAATTTCATGTAAATTTAAGTTCTTTACTAAAAAGAAGTCTGGCAGAAGCCTGTGCAAAAATCATAAAATTATGTACCGAGTTCCAATTTATGGACAACCCTCTACTTTCAATTTAAGAAAAAAAAAAACGGACAAAAGGGCACCCTCTCCCCACCTTCGCACCACTCCGACCTGATATCGGACTATCACGTACCCTATATTAATTTCGCAACTACTCAATGGTCCCTATAAATTCTATCGAAGTAAATCGATAGAATTTACTTCGATAGAATTCCCACGTTCCCTGTAAATTTCAAGTAGATCGGCGATGTTCCCACGTTCCCTGTAAATTTCAAGTAGATCGGCGATGTTTAAATTTTGCTCTATTGTTTTAAAGGGACGTCACTTTCCCCGATACAATATCGACAAACACCGTAGTGAATAGCACCTAACCTTCCCTGAAAATTCTTTAAACCTTCCTTCAAGTGTGGGGCAAGGAAGGTTGCCTCTTCGTTCATAACCTTCCCCCACTGCTTTTGTAAATTTCAAGAAAACTTATTTTTTTTTTTGCAGTTTTAGAGGAGGACCTCCTCCCCGACCAAATATCGAAAAGTGATGTAGCGTATCTTTTGTAAACGTCCCAGAAAATGTCAAACAAATTATAAGCCTAAAGGGTCGGCCTCCCTTCCGTCCAAATATCACAAAATCAGGTATTAACTATTAATATCGTAACCTCTCCCCAGTCCTCAAGTAACTCGGTGAAGTTTAATTGTTTCTCTGTATGTACTTAAGAGAAGCGGATGTCTCCCTATGCCCTTTTATTTTTATTAAAAAATCAGGAAAGTGATATAAATTTCATAACCCGTTTTTCCGTAAATTTCAGTCGGGGGAGTTTAGTTTTGTTTGTACTTTCAAAAAAAAAAAAAAAATCGGCAAAGGGGAGGTCCCCCTCCCCGACCAAATACCGAAAAATAATGTAGCGGATTTTTGTCTAGATGCCAACCCCAACATTCAATGAAAATGTCAAGCAAATCGCATAATTTTGTTCCAAGTTTCAAAAAGTAGGGCAAGGGGGAGGTCCCCCTCCCCATCCACATATGAAATCATCAGGTACCCCATATTAATTCCATAACCTCACCACATGTTTTCTGTAAATCTCAGATAATTTAGAGAATTTTAGTTTTTTCACTGTACTTTAAAAAAGTCGAACAAAGGGGAGGCCCCCCTCCGCCGCCAAAATATCGAAATAAAAAGTAGCGGATCTTTGTCTAGATGCCAACCCCAATCTTCAATGAAAATTTCAAGCAAATCGGTCAACTTTGGTCTAATTTTCAAAAAGTCGGACAAAGAGGAGGTTCCTCTCCGCGACCATATGTCAAAAAATGAGGTACCCTATTTTCAGCACATGAGTGCCCCCCACGATCTCTGAAAGTTTCAAGTAAATCGGTTCAGCCGTTTTCGCGCCAACCCGGAACATACAAATAAACAAACAAACAAACAAACAAATAAACAAACATAATTTGAATTTTATATATATAGATATTCACAAATTTGGATTTATTACCCACACTAATTGAGCGATTTCCTCTTTTTATACCCTTCACCACTACTGTGGTACAGGGTATAATAAGTTTGTGCATTTGTATGTAACGCCAAGAAATAATTGTCATAGACCCATCTTTTAGTATACGGATCGGCTTAGAATTAAATTCTGAGTCGATTTAGCGATGTCCGTCTGTCTGTCTCTCCGTCTGTCTGTCTGTTGGTGTATTTTTGTGTGCAAATTACAGCTCGCAGTTTTAGTCCGATTGTCCTAAAAATTGGTATAGGGTCCTGTTTCGGCTCAAAGACGATCCCTATTGATTTTGGACAAAATCGGTTCAGATTTAGATATAGCTGCCATATATATTTTTCACCGATCTGGTCATAATTGGCGTGTATATCAACCGATCTTCCTCAAATTCCGTACATCCGAATATTTTATGAGTCTCGTAAAACTTGCAAAATATCAGCCAAATCGGTTCAGATTTAGATATAGCTCCCATATATAGCTTTCGCCCGATTTACACTCGTTTGCCCACAGAGGCCAATTTTTTGCTCCGATTTAGTTGAAATTTTGCATAGGAAGTATAATTAGCATTGTAACTATGCGTGCCAAATTTGGTTGAAATCGGTTCAGATTTGGATATATCTCCCATATATAGCCTTCGCCCGATTTACACTCATATGACCACAGAGACCAATTTTTAACTCCGATTTAGTTGAAATTTTGCACAGGGAGTAGTATTAGCATTGTAGCTATGCGTGCCAAATTTGGTTGACATCGGTTCAGATTTAGATATAGCTCCCATATATACGTTTTTCTGATTTCGACAAAAATGGTCAAAATACCAACATTTTCCTTGTAAAATCGCCACTGCTTAGTCGAAAAGTTGTAAAAATTACTCTAATTTTCCTAAACTTCTAATACATATATATCGAGCGATAAATCATAAATAAACTTTTGCGAAGTTTCCTTAAAATTGCTTCAGATTTAAATGTTTCCCATATTTTTTTACAAAAATTGTGTTCCACCCTAGTGCATTAGCCAACTTAAATTTTTAGTCTATAGATTTTGTAAAAGTCTATCAAATTCTGTCCAAATCGAGTGATATTTAAATGTATGTATTTGGGACAAACCTTTATATATAGCACTCGACACATTTGGTGGATGTGATATGGTATTGAAAATTTAGATCTACAAAGTGGTGCAATGTATAATGTAGTCGGCCCCGCCCGACTTTAGACTTTCCTTACTTGTTTTTTTTAGTAAAATTGTGTTCCACCCTAGTGCATTAGCCAACTTAAATTTTGAGTCTATAGATTTTGTAGAAGTCTATCAAATTCTGTCCAAATCGAGTGATATTTAAATGTATGTATTTGGGACAAACCTTTATATATAGCACCCAACACATTTGACGGATGTGATATGGTATCGAAAATTTAGATCTACAAAGTGGTGCAGGGTATAATGTAGACTTTCCTTTAGACTTTCCTTAATTGTTTAATAATGGACTCAATATTATTAGCATACTAACTCTGTACGTGCAAAATCTACTATAGCTCCTAATATCAGACATTTCTGCTAAGATTATGACAATTCTCCCATAAACATGTACCCCTTTATTTTCTTAAGTATGGAAATAGGGTTTATCTCCAAAACCTATACCAATGATATCCCACAAATGCTTATGTTTACTTATTCAGTAGGGGTGGTTTAGGGTATGATATAGTCGGCCCGCCTTATTTTCTACTTTACTTACTTGTTTTTAATATGATTAATTCAATCCACAATTTTGTTTATCCTATCGTTAGCTTAATATGTAAAGGTGCTAAGTCAAAGTTTTGAGATTTTACAGGAGAGACAAAAATCTTAACAGGTTGTAAAATAAACCTATTTTCGTAAAACGTCTTTGGAACACATTACCAAGCAACATACAAAGCATCAGCAACCTTTATTTTTAAAAAGCGAATACTTCAATTGTATCGGAATTAATTTACATTTATCTTGTCCTTCATAAACTTCTTTTTACATACTATCACGTCTTTGCATTTAAATGTTAAATTTTTCTACGATATTATTATTATAAATACTAATAACATATTACTTTTCAAAAATCATTAATTATATAAATTATTACTATTTAAAAGAAATGTTTTTCCTCAATTTTTTTATAAAATTTCCCATTATATTAATTATTGTAATCCTACATGGATGAAAAAGACTGTTTTTCATATGTTTGGCTATAAACATTATATGTTTGGAACACAAATTTTTAAACACAATATTTTTGAGTGCAAGCATATAATGTTCATAAACTAGCATAACATGTTTGGGACATATATGTTAATATGTTAGAACATATTATGTTTGGAACATAAAATGTTTGTAAATATAATATGCTTGGATGCAAACATATATTAATTTAGAAATAGCCTATAAACATATATGTGTTTAGTAGCTTGGAGCGCTATTTAACAGGGAGCGATATTGAATTAAGTTGGTGGTTGTTGCTTGTTATTACAAAATTAACATTTTATTTTTCCTTGGGCAATTGATCAGCTACTTCTTTGATCCTTACAAACTGCGTGGTCCGCTGTTCGAATACCCGTCCGGCAAAAGGTAAAATTAAAATAAAAAAATCATAAAATTGAATAATTTCTTCTACAATGTTTGTATTACAGAAAAAGGTGCTAAGAACTAAAAAATCTCGTGGAAGTGAGAGAGATGTTAGGGAATATATAATTAGGCAGAAACAAAATTTTGAGCATTCAGGTCGAAAACCTATGTTGTTAGCACCTATATTACCTGTTTATTTTCATAATTCATTATGATTGTAAATATATAAATAAATAAATAAAATTTTGAGCACAATATTGTTTGGGAGATTTTTTTTAAGCATATAATATTTTTGGGTGCAAAATGCTTCCAAACATATTATATGTTCACATAATAACATATTGTTTTTTGGAAGACAACATTATTGAATTTGGATGCAAAAATACAAAATGTTTGGAACTTAGACTACCCAAACATATATTGTTTAGACCAATATGCTTTCAAACATATTATATATTGGAAGATATCAAACATATAAATGTTTGGGCAATACCCAAAAATGTATATGCTTGAAGCAAAATATGTTTGGGAGTATATGTTACAGAAGCGATTTTTTGTGAGGGTGTAGTTAAGATGGATATTATTTCATCTATTGAAATCTGCACTATAATTATAAGACATTGTCTTGCTGTGTAGAAATATACAAATAAATAAATAAATAAATAAAAATTATGACTTAACACTTTTTATTTAACATATTTCTCTACAATAATAAGTATTCACTTGAAGTTTTAAATGAAGATATGGATACGATCTCCTTTATAGTTACAGAGGTATATATATTAACTACATAAATACAGTCTTACAATAGTAACACTAGTTTACACTGAAAATGTACACTTGATGGGAGTCGACTTTTGATCTGCCGAATTCGAAAAAAAAATTTAAAAATTTTTTATGGAACAGTTTTTGAGAAATACCGTTATTTTTAGTTTTTCGCTCTTTTTTCACTAAACAAGTTATATCTCCCATTATTTCGTTGTTGGTACTTTGAAGAAAGGTATTAAGTAAAAAATCGTGTTTTACAATGGACCTTTTCCGCCAGAAAAGTATAAACCAATGGGGGTTTCTTTTCATGGTCGTATAGATGATACTCTAACGTAAGTAATAAGACCAACTAGAAGAAAAACGAACGAAAAATGACAAAGTTATAAGCAATTGAGTGAACAAATCCGATGTCAAATCATGCAAATATGAGCATCTCACCCACACAAAAATGCCTCTCGGCCACAGAGAAATGCATTAAAATTAAAATACTATTTTTTGTTTGTTATTGTTGGTTAATTTTTCAATGATTTTGATTTCAGCTTAAAACCATGCATTGAAACTACAAGTGTAGCTTAACCAACAGAGGAAAATAATGTTTGCAAAATTTACTTTGGCAAAACAAGATGGTTGGATGGACGCACGTTTCGGAATTACCACATTCCTCATCAGCATCCTCTATGTTACTTGCAGTAAAACTATAAACCAATTATCAGAATAAGTTCTGGCAGTTCACTAAACTCAAAGTGAACCACACTAGAACCTTCCGAAAAAAGGTTTGTGATAGCCGGCCTTTACCGAAATAAATTTGTACAAACATGATTATTTGCAAAAATGGAGTAATAATATCCATGTGTTACCTTTTATGCTTTCAATACAAACAGTAAACTTTTCGCAAAATCGCATACAAAAAATTGCTATTAAAATTTTTTAGCAAAGCCTACTCAACATAAAATTTGACTTAGCACGTGTATTTTAACAGGTGCTGACTTAGCACTTTTACACATCATTACCAAACAGAGATAAAAACAGATATTTAATATATTTTTTTTTTTTGTTAAACTATGTATTTTTGATATATCTGTCGATCTGCATCTAAATCCATTTTTTATAAAAGGTTGACTTAGCACCTTTACACATTAAGCTAACGATATATTAAATATATAAGCGATTTAAATATGAATTATTTTTTTTTTGCACGAAAGACTCGGACTACAATTGAGCACTATCGACGTGGGTTGTTCAATGAAACTTAAATGGACAATACAGGATGGGTGGGTAGAGATTGCAAGAGGCGCCCATATCTATGTCCTCTTTGTAGGGCAGTAAACCTAACTTTTTATACCCTAAACCACATAGTGGTCAGGGTATAATAAGTTTGATCGGCCAAAAAATGTGCCTACCTCCTGAGTCGATCTGGCGCTTGGTGTCCGTCCGTCTGTCCATGTATTTGTTGCTCATAGGATTCTGGTCGCAACTTTTAACCAATTTTGATGAAATTTAGTACAGGGAGATTTTTGGACACAAGGACGAACGCTATTGAATTTGGAAGAAATCGGATCAAATTTAGATATAGCTCCCATATATATGTATCGCCCGATTTCGACAAATGGGGTCACGTTGCGCTTTTTTTTCAAACGGATCGTCATCAAATTTGGCAAAAGGTAATCTTTTCCATCGCCCTTCAAGTCTGCAAAATTTCATCCAAATCGGTTCAGATTTAGATATAGCTCTCATATATATGTATCGCCCGATTTTCCCAAATTTGGCCACAAAACCTTTATTTATCAACCGATCTTACTCAAAGTTTTCTAAATATAATCTTCTATAGCACTAACTATATGTGCAAAAAATCATCGAAATCGGCTCAGATTTAGATATAGCTCCCATATATATGTACCGCCCGATTTTTCTAAATTTGGCCATAAAACCCTTATTTATCAACCGATCTTACCCAAATTTGGCTAAATGTAGTCTTCCATAGCACTAACTATATGTGCAAAAAATCATCGAAATCGGTTCAGATTTAGATATAGATCCCATATATATGTATAGCCCGATTTTCCCAAATTTGGCCATAGAACCCTTATTTATTAACCTATCTTACTAAAAGTTGGCTAGATTCAGTCCTCTATAGTACTAACTATATGTGCAAAATTTCATCGAAATCGGTTCAGATGTAGATATAGCTCCCATATATGTATCACCCGATTGTGAAAAATTCGCCCCTAATAACCTTATGTTTGACCATACAGGCCTCATTTCTTAACTGATCTTACTCAAATCTTGCACAAGGTAACCTTTTGTGGTATTAATCAAACCCGCAAAATATTATGCAAATTGGTTCAGATTTAGATAAAGCTTCCATATATATGCATCGCTCGATTTTCCCAAATTTTGCCATAGTACTCTTATTTATTAAACAATGTTACTCAAATTTCAAATTTTGATGTACTAGCCGATCGTACTTATACGTACTTGTAGCTCTTACATAAGAATATTGCTCGATTTTACAAATTTGTATTTATTACCCACACTAATTTAACGATTTTATCTTTTTTAATAATGGGCTCAATATTAGTGGCATACTAACTCCGTAGGCGCAATATCAACACAGCCAGTGTTGCTAGAAGTAGGGGAAATTCCCTATATGTAGGGTTTTTCTAATATTTAGCGTAGGGCCACAATGTAGGGCATTTTCACTCAACACAATTTGTAATAATTTTTACATTTTGGTGGCTATAGAGGAGGAAATTAGAAGCCGGCAAGGCTTGATCTTTAACAATGTGTGGTAAACTTTATTCCTGTAGACAATTTGTCAACATTTTATTTCTATAGAACATTTTGTAAAAATTGTACTTCTATAGAAAATTTTTTTCAAAATATTTTTTCTATAAAAAATTTTCTCAAAATTTTATTTCTGTGGAATTTTTTCTCAAAATTTTATTTCTATAGAATTTATTGTCAAAATTTTATTTCTATAGAAAAATTTCTCACAAAAATTTGTTTATAGAAACTTTTTCCAAAATTTTATTTCTATAGAGATTTAACAAAAAAGATTACTAATTTGGGTAGAATTCTACCAACTGTGGCAACCGTGGTGGTAATACAAATTTATATTCTAAGTTATATACGTTGCATATTCATGTTTTAAGATAATAAAGTACTTAGAGCCATTTTTGTTTTGTAATTTTTTTTTTTAAATTTAACGAAAAATATAGTAGGGAAAAGTGTTTGGGAATGTATGGGAAAGTAGGGAACTTTTTTGTCCTTGTAGGGTAAACCGAACATTTTCTCTGGCAACATTGACTATGAGCAATAGTCAGCTTGACACAAAGCACCCATATACATGTACCCCTTAATTTTCTTAAATATGCAACTGCGGTTTATCTCCCAGACCTATATGTTGCCCCACAAATGCTTATGATTACTAATTCTGTAATGGTGGTATAGGGTATGATATAGTCGGCCCCGCCCGACTTTCTACTTTACTTACTTGTTTTTTTTTTTTTTTTCTATATCGAATTTCGTTATCGTCGTACACCGAAAGAATTCTCTTCGTTAATTTTACGAAGAATTCTTCATTAACTATTCTTCCTGAATTCTTCATTAAAATAACGAAATTTTCATTCATTTTCGTAAATTTTACGAAGAACATTTTACGAATATACGAAACTTCTACGAAGCATTCTACATTAACTTTCCTTCGTAAAAAGTTCGTACTTTTAACGAAACTTTCTTCACATTTTATGAATTTTGTGAAGAAGTTTTTACGAATATTTTACGAAACATTCTGCGTTAAAATTTCTTCATAAAAAGTACGAAACATTTTCTTTGAAATAACGAAGAAGTTTCATTGAAGTTGTAAAATTTCCGTTCGCGGCATTAAATTGTCTTTTATAATGTGCTTGAGTGCATTCCTTTATTCTATTTTTTTATGCAAATCTATGCTACTTCTCATTTGGGTGATAGCGCACTATGAATAAAAGTGAAGCAATAAAACTAAAAATTATTCAAAAACTTAAGATGTAAAGTAGTGATGTCATTTTTCACACTTGTAACTATAACCAAATGTACTTTCGACTATAAATTTTTTTTCTAAAAGTTCGAACATTTTTCAGAAAAAAGTACGAAAGTTTTTCATAAAAAGTACGAACATTTTTCATGAAAACTACGAAAACTTTTCATAAAAAGTACGAAACATTTTCATAAAAAGAACGAAATTGTTTCATAAAAAGTACGAACTTTTTTCATAAAATGTACGAAGATTCTTCATACAAAGTACGAATTTTTTTCTTACAAACTACGAAAATTTTGGAAGAACTTTTCTTCGTAAAAAGTACGAAATATTTCGTACTTTTAACGAAAAGTTTCTTTGGTTGTAAAACAATGACAAATTTCGTACTTTTGACGAAATTTTTCGTTCTTTTTACGAAGAAAATTCTTTCGGTGTACAGGGTTAGCTACCTAATTTTTAGTTTAGTAATGCGCTTGATGTATTTTTTCCAACACAAGAACTCCACCCATTTCCCTGAGCACGGCCGGTAGATAAAGGTAGCACTAGGCTTTGAGAAGATACAATCATTTCGGCTGTTACATCATATTTTCGATATATATTTTTTGGGTGGTCGTTATGCGAGACAAAATAACAGGGAATTACCTATCCATGTATTCTGGAACTGTCTTTCAAAAAACTAAAAGAAAAAAGCAAACAAAAAAGCATATTTTTTATACTTGGCTGGACCAACAAAACAAATTCGTACACGCACAGAAAAATCATGTTTGGACATGGTTGCCGCATCCATTTAATGCTTATCTTGAGCATGTAATTGCCGCGAAAACCATGTATTTTGTCTTTATAAAAATAGTTTTCGAGCGGAGAAAAATGTATGGTGGCAATAAGCATTTGAATGGTTCTCAAATACCGCAAACATGATCTATCATTTAAATGATAGAATTTGAGACCATTAAATGGTCGGGAAAATCATGTACCTGACCATTCAATTTTTTTTACTTTTTTACAGGGAAGAAAGTATTTTTATAGGTTAAGTATAGACATATCTAGAACCATTACATGGTCATAAAGACCATTTACATTTTTTTTCGTGACCATTGAATTTTTTAACTTGTTTGCAGCGAAAAGAATGGACGGAGAATACGGCTTTACGGTGTTTTGTGTTAATTTATTTATTCAGAAGTGGCACATGGTTTTATGTAAACACAAAAAAGGAAAGTGTAATTGAAAAAATGTACCTGTTTTTATACCCTCCACCATAGGATGGGGGTATATTAACTTTGTCATTCCGTTTGTAACACATCGAAATATTGCTCTAAGACCCCATAAAGTATATATATTCTGGGTCGTGGTGAAATTCTGAGTCGATCTAAGCATGTCCGTCCGTCCGTCCGTCTGTCCGTCTGTCCGGCTGTCCGTCCGTCTGTGGAAATCACGCTAACTTCTGAACGAAACTAGCTATCGACTTGAAACTTGGCACAAGTAGTTGTTATTGATGTAGGTCGAATGGTATTGAAAATGGGCCATATCGGTCCACGTTTACGTATAGCCCCCATATAAACCGATCCCCAAATTTGGCTTGCGGAGCCTTCCGGAGCAGCAAAATTCATCCGATCCGGTTGAAATTTGGTACGTGGTCTAAGTATACGGTCTCTAACAACCATGCCAAAATTGGTCCATATCGGTCCATAATTATATATAGCCCCCATATAAACCGATCCCCAGATTTGACCTCCGGAGCCTCTTGGAGGGGCAAAATTCATCCGATCCGGTTGAAATTTGGTACCTGATGTAAGTATACGGTCTCTAACAACCATGCAAAAATTGGTCCATATCGGTCCATAAATATATATAGCTCCCATATAAACCGATCCCCAGATTTGACCTCCGGAGCCTCTTGGAGGAGCAAACTTCATCCTACCCGATTGAAATTTGGTAGGTGGTGTTAGTATGTGGTCTCTAACAACCATGCAAAAACTGGTCCATATCGGTCCATAATTATATATAGCTCCCATATAAACCGATCCCCAGATTTGACCTCCGGAGCCTCTTGGAGGGGTAAAATTCATCCGATCCGTTTGAAATTGGGTACCTGATGTTAGTATACGGTATCTAACAAGCATGCAATAATTGGTCCATATCGGTCCATAATTATATATAGCTCCCATATAAACCGATCCCCAGATTTGAACTCTGGAGCCTCTTGGATGAGCAAAATTCATCCGATCCAATTGAAATTTAGTACGTGGTGTTAGTATATGGTCTCTAACAACCATGCAAAAATTGGTCCATATCGGTCCATAATTATATATAGCTCCCATATAAACCGATCCCCAGATTTGACCTCCGGAGCCTCTTGGAGGAGCAAAAGTCATCCGATGCGGTTGAAATTTGGTACATTTCGTTAGTATATGGCCTCTAACAGCCATGTAAAAATTGTCAAATTTTATTACTATAGAAAGTTTTGTCAAAATTTCATTTCTATAGAAAGTTTTGTAAAAAGTTTATTTCTATAGCAATGTTTGTCAACATTTTATTTCCATAGAAAATTTTGTCAAAATTTTATTTCTATAGAAAATTTTGTAAAAAATTTATTTCTGTAGAAAATTTTGTCAACATTTTATTTCTATAGACAATTTTGTCAACATTTTATTTCTATAGAACATTTTGTCAACATTTTATTTCTATAGAAAATTTTGTCAACATTTTATTTTTATAGAAAATTTTGTCAAAATTTAATTGCTATAGAAAATTTTGTCAACATTTTACTTCCATAGAAAATTTTGTCAACATTTTATTTCTATAGAAAATTTTGTCAAGTTTTTATTTCTATAGGAAATTTTGTCAAAATTTTATTTCTATAGAAAATTTTGTCAAACTGAATTATATATGTATTTAATCGGCCTTTTTTTTTTTGTTTAATATATACCCCTTATGGACTAACTTACAATTTAGAAGACAGTGTTAAAAAGTTTTACGATACCTTGCCATCGGCAAGTGTTATCGCAACCCAAGTAATTCGATTGTGGATGACAGCCTTTAGTAGAAGTTCCTACGCAATCCATGGTGGAGGGTACATAAGATTCGGCCTGGCCGAGCTTACGGCCGTATATACTTGTTTGTTCTGCATTTTGCTATATGGTATCATTTATTTTTATTTGCAGTTACATGATGTCTGCGTTTGTACATTTGATGGGCACGATGTAAATATGGAATAATTACTTATTGTTGCAATTGAAATAAAATAGAGTGTGTAAAAATATATGATGTTTGCTTGAACGGCATTATAAATACAAATAAACAATGAATTAGTTTATAAATAAATAAAACCAAACAAATAAAGTTAATTTTGTGTTTCTTTTCTCAAGTGGAGTCCTTTTTTCGACGATGAAAAAAGTTTTTTCATAGAGTTCAAAACATTTTAGGTTGTGACCATGTTCTTTTAACTAGGAGAAAAACATTTTTAATTAATACCATAACATTTTAAATCGTGACCATTGTCTTTTCATTCAAACAAAATTCTTTTTATCAATATAATAACATTTTAGATGAGGACAATTACATTTTTCTTAGAACCATGTTCACTGAGCCAACATGGTTGTAGGTTAAAATGTTACATGGTCGCCGCAAAAATAGCTCCTATCATATTATTTTGCTCTTCGAATATGATTGTGACAATCATGTTTCTTCTCTACGTGTATATATTGACAATTCGAATGTATGTATGTTAATTTGAGAAAAAATAGATTCAAGCTGCACTGAAAATAAATTATTTGTTATATGCTTCAAATATATTCTAGTTATATATAAAGGTCTAGAGAATGGTGCGGATCAATTTGTGATAACGGCGACTACTGTTAGGCAGATGCCACGTTCGATTCCCAGCCGGTGTAATTGATTGTAACTTGTTCCAGGGTCATACTTCCATAAAAAAAAAAAACAGACTACACGCGTGGCTGATATGTAATACAACAAAGTAAAACGCTATTTATTTTTTTCTTTCTAATTTTAATGTTCAAAATAAAAAAATATCGGAAATAACATCAAATTTTACAATCAGTTTAGATGAAACTTATTTGGAAAGACGTGAATGGAATGTTCTACCCCTCCCTCCGTATAGTTCAGACATTGATCCTACTTCTTACCACTTTCTCCGATTGATGACCTGGGAATTGAGTAGAACGATTAACAGCATTTCGATCGATCAGTCCGTAAATTCTCAAACATTTGTAAACATCCCGCATTTTTAATTTCCACTCCTAATATATGAAGTATGTTTTGAGGTAGATAATCAAGTATTATTACTCGAACAATTATCCAAAGTATAAATATTTTCAGCGAGGTAATTAAGCGGGCATTACAGTAACACCCATTTATTCCCTTCGCCTGCTTTACTCTCCTATGATCATAGAGGTCTAGCATACACTGCGAGTGATATTCTATGAAGGGGGTGGTTAAGTTCCTTGCTATGCATGTCATCCAATTGTAATGACAGTGAGTGAGAAGTGTATCAGAATATTTTGACCAACTGGTATACAATAATTTCTGTATCACGTCCAAATGTTATCCTGTGATTTCTTGCCCTTTATTCTTTTTCTCTTTGTTTCGGTTTGTTCAACTCTTCGCATTTGTTTCCATATCATCATTGTGACACGTTGACATCATTTTCTTGTAAAGCACATTATCTGTTGTTACTCAATTTATTGTTGTTGTCACTCCAGTTGATGTTGAGGATGTTGATCCTGTTGCTGTTGCCCTTTGTTCTTGTTGTTGCTTCAGGTGTTCCTGTTATGAGTTTAACTTTAAAATTATCTCCACACCATTCTTGCACTGAAGTTGTTTTTTGTATTTTTTTTTTCTCTCACCCAATGTCCGAAAAGGCCATCATAGGAGGGTTGCCAAAAGCATAGCATAGCAAATTTGGTCTGGGTGCCGTAGAATAATGGGTATTAAAATAAAACTTTGTTCTTTTAAATTTTTTTTTACAGAAAACAGGAAAAAATACATGACAGCATGACACAATAAACTTCGAATAAAGATTGATACAGGGAATTTTAAGAAATGGAGTGATTGTATTTGGACTGAGGATACATCAAAATACAAACTAATAAATATGGAGACAAATTATGGGACATGTTGTGTCTATAATTGAATCCAGACAAAACAAAACCAGAAAATTGGTACAATAATAGAAAATAATCATATTGAAATTCCTTTTCTACTTTCCCAGAGAAGGAATATGAACACCTACTAGAGCAAAATGTTATTATTGGGCCGTAAATATGTAACATTTTTGTCGCAACCATGTTATTTTTTCGAAATCAGATATATCAATTAAACCATTTCACTTTTCGAATTTTTAAAATCTTGCAAGAGCAGACGGACGAAAAAGACTGTTTTTCATATGTTTGGGTGTAAAAATTATATGTTTGGAACTCAAAATTTTTAATACAATATTTTTAAGTGCAAGCATATAATGTTCATAAACTAGCATAACATGTTTGGGACATATATGTTAATATGTTAGAACATATTATGTTTGGGACATAAAATGTTTGTAAATATAATATGCTTAAATGCAAAGATATTTTAATTTGGAAATAGACTATAAACATATATGTGTTTAGATAGAGAGACCTAGAGAATATGCTACAAGTAAAATATTGGAAGTAACCGATAGGCGCCTTAAAAATATACCCACACAAAGAAAATGTCAAATTTTTTACTACCAGTGTATGCCCTAACGTGATACATAATATGTTTGAACAATACAAACAATATTTTGTTTGGACCAATCCTGAAAATATATATGCTTGCAGCAAAATGTGTTTGGGGTATATGTTACAGAAGCGATTTTTTTTGAGAATGTGATCACCACATGCCTCGACAAGCATTCGATGCGACTCTGCAGTATTTTTCTTCAAATGAAAACAAAAAAATAATGCCTTCCGCAAATCATCACTTTCTGGTACAAAATTCGACATTTTTAACACGATTAAAAAATATGATGTCGTCTGTTCAATGAATTGAATTAACTTTGTCATTCCGTTTGTAACACATCGAAATATTGCTCTAAGACCCCATAAAGTATATATATATTCTAGGCCGTTGTGAAATTCTGAGTCGATCTAAGCATGTCCGTCCGTCCGTCCGTCTGTTGAAACCACGCTAACTTACGAACGAAACAAGCTATCGACTTGAAACTTGGCACAAGTAGTTGTTATCGATGTAGGTCGGACGGTATTGAAAATGGTCCATATCAGTCCACTTTTACGTATAGCCCCCATATAAAGGGACCCTCAGATTTAACTTGTGGAGCCTCTAAGAGAAACATATTTCATCCGCTCCGGCTGAAATTTGGTACATGGTGTTGGTATATGGTGTCTAACAATCATGCAAAAATTGGTCCACATCGGTCCATAATTATATATAGCCCCCATATAAACCGATCCCCAGATTTGGGTTGCGGAGCCTCAAAGAGAAGCAAATTTCATCCGATCCGCCTGAAATTTGGTACATGATATTGGTATATGGTCTTTAACAACCATGCAAAAATTGGTCCACATCGGTTCATAATTATATATAGCCCCCATATAAACCGATCCCCAGATTTGGCTTGCGAAGTCTCCAAGAGAAGCAAATTTCATCCAATCCGGTTGTAATTTGGAACATGGTGTTAGTATATGATCTTTAACAACCGTGTCAGAATTGGTCCATATCGGTCCATAATTATATAAAGCCTCCATATAAAACATTCTCCAGATTTGACCTCCGGAGACTGTTGGAGGAGCAAAATGCATCCGATCCGGTTCAAATTAGGAACGTGGTGTTAGTATATGGTCGCTGACAACCATACTAAAACTGTAGAAAATGTCAAAATGTTATGTCTACTTTGTCAAACTGAATTATATACGTATTGGATCGATCTTTTTTGATTTAATATATACCGCGTATGGACTTACATACAATTTAGAAGATGGTGTTAGGAGGTTTTAAGATACCTTGCCATCGGCAAGCGTTACCGCAACTTAATTAATTCGATTGTGGATGGCAGTGTTTAGATGAAGTTTCTACGCAATCCACGATGGAGGGTACATAAGCTTCGGCCTGGCCGAATTTACGGCCGTATATACTTCTTTTATTTCAATCACGAAAATCGCGGATTCAATCATTTTTTTAATTGAAGTGTCTTCAATCACGAAAATGACAGTATAAATCACCCATTTTGATTGGAAACTAACACGATTTTCAATTAAAAATTTAATTGACTTTTGTCACGGAATCAATTAATTGTGTGATTGAAAATGAAAACGTGATTGATTCAATCAAAATTCAATCACAGTTTTAATTGAATAAATTAAAATTTAAATTTATTTCGTGACAAAAATCAATCATCAATTTGACTCATTCAATTAAATAATTAATTGAAATTGGCGATACATTTCATTCAAAAAATTTATATATTGCGCCCCCAAAATCGTATTTAGTTTTATTTGAGATAAAAGAAAATATGTGTTTCTTATAAAACATATTCAATATTTAATTTTTTTTTTTTTGAATTATGCAATAAGCAAATAAGTTTGGTTCTTCTCATTTGTGTGGCCCCATATAAACCGATCCCCCGATTTGGCTTGCGGAGCCTCTCAGATAAGCAAATTTCATCCGATCCGGCTGAAATTTGGTACATGGTGTTGGTATATAGTCTCTAACAACTATGCAAAAATTGGTCCACATCGGTAAATAATTATATATAGGCCTCATATAAACCGATCCCCCGATCACACAATGTCTTGTTTCTAGTCAACAACAACTACCGTGATAACTATTTGAAACTGGTTACATTTTGCTAGTATATGGCCATTAACAACCATGCCTAACTAGGTCCATATCGTTCTATAGTTATATGTTATATAGCCCTGAGATAAATCGATCCCCAATCACTCAAAAATTCGTCCATATCACCTTCATAATTGTATGTAGCCCCCGTATAAGCGACCCCCATATTTCACTTATGGCTCTCTACGTACACACAAAAAATTATCACCAAAATTTATTCAATTAAACACTTAATTGAATTTGGAAACGGATTCAATTAATATGTTAATTGATTCAATTAATTATTTAATCAAATCCGAATAAAAACCAATTAAAAAAATGATTGATATTTGTTACGTTTCCAATTACACATGTGATTGATCCAATCACCTTTGTGATTGAAACTGAATAATTTTGAGCAATGGAAAGAGCGAAAAGAGAACAAGAGAATGGGTATTTATTCAACAATGTATGATGGAGAGATCAGTCTGTGGAAGTAACTCGTAACGAACGGTTGGGTTTTTGTTTTTCGCGTAAATTGAAAAACATGATTGGCGACATTCTGTCTGATGCATTAAAAATGTTTGCATAAATATTTTGAACGCAACAACAAATCATAGCAAAGGGTTTAAATAAATAAAGTGGTCAACAACAAACAGCCACGTGGTAAAGGTTTGAAAAAAATATATGACGGAACGCATTTGAAATTGCCTGTGTTTTGTGGCATTGTAAAAATGGAAAACAATCTACGTTTATTGAAGGTAAGAAATTGTGAAATGTGAATACCGTTTTCCATTGAAGCCTGTTTATATTAAACGGATTAAATTAACATATTTTTTTTTCATTTCTTTTATTGACCAATTTTATTTCGTGAAATTGACCAATCAATCCCACCATTTTATCAAATATATAATAATATGTTTGCAATAAAAAAGTGGGTACCGTATTGATCTTTTAAAATTATAAATTTTTTTCACTCCTACACACAAAAAAAAATTCTGATTCAATCATGAAATTAATTGATCCAATTAATTTTTAATTTAAATGTTTTCAATCACAGAAATGATAGTATCAATTAAAAAATTAATTGAAGGTCAATTAAAAAGTTAATTGATCCAATTAAAAAATTAATTGATACTATTATTTTTGTGATTGATTTTTGTTTTAATTAAAAAATTTGTTGAATCAATCAAATTTTTAATTGAATATTTTTTAAAACTCAATTAAAATTTTAATTGGAAAAATTTTCGTGAAATTTTTTTGTGTGTAGTTTTCTTAAAACCAAGAGCGGTATGGGTTTGTTGGAAGATTCACCTTGAAGTTGCGAAGTAGCGTTGGCATTAAATTGCATTTTTGTTTTACCTGCCTTTTTCAGTTTGAACCCAAGTAGAGAGCAGTATATCTGGTATATAAACTAATGAGCTGAATTATGTAATGGTAAAAAAGTTCTTTCTTTTGGATTTTAAAATATTTTTTTCTATTTCCAGAATTTGCAAAGTATCATCAATATAATACCAAATATTACATTGCTTTCCCATTATTTTTGTCTTTGATTGGTTCAAATTTTAATAGACGATTTTAATGTGTGGAAATTTTGGAAAGGAATTGTTACTAAAATTAAATTACCGACCTCCTTAATACACCTCTTTATGCTAAAAGACTACAACTGCAAAAGAAGATTATAAATCTGCAACCTGGAACTAAGAATTGAACTTGATATTCTATGCAGGTAATGTTTAACAAAATTAACTTTTAATTGAACAAAATTAAATTAGAATTATTCTGTTTACATTCAGAAAAACTAATTTAGCTTACAAACTGCTGATTTATTGGAAATCTAGGTGCACCTAAATATTAGAAGGGACATGCTGACATCGTTAATATGATAAGGAAGATAATGATTTATATCATTTATTTTTTAACCTTTTAGTGTTATTGATCATAATTGTATGTCTAAGGCTACGGTCACACTAGGCAAATATTTGACCAAAATGAGTGTCAAACATTTTTCCAGAACCATTTCCAAATATCTGAGTACCGTTTGTGGAAAATAATCCTACCATGATGTTATATATCCAATATAAGATTAAAATGTTCGCTAGTTTGGCTGTGGCGACGGATTATTGTTTGATTTCTGTCAAATATTTGCCCAGTGTGACCATAGCATAAGTTATGTTAGAATAAAACATACAAATAACAAAAACCAAATTCTTTAGTCTATAGCATAATTCAGAAAAATAAAATATTGAAGATTTTTTATAAGAAACTCATATTTTCTGTTATTTCAAATAAAACTAAATAAGATATTGGGTGCGCAATATATACATTTTTTGATTGAAATTTATTGCCCATATCATTTAATAATTTAATTGAATCAATCAAATAGTTGATTGATTTTTGTCGCGAAATTAATTAAAATTTTAATTGACTCAATTAAAACTGTGATTGAATTTTATGTTAAAAATCATTCACGTTTTTAATTGCTTCAATCACACACTTAATTGATTCCGTGACAAAAGTCAATTAAATTTTTTATTGAAAATCGTGTCGGTTTTCAATCAAAATGGGTGATTGATACTATCATTTTCATGATTGAAGAAATTTCAATTAAAAAATGATTGAATCCGCGATTTTCGTGATTGAAATAAAATTTTTTTGCTATGAATGCAGCAGACAGAATGTCGCCAATTATGTTTTTCAATTTACGCGAAAAACAAAAACCCAACCATTCGTTACGAATAACTTCCACAGACTGATCTCTCCATCACACATTGTTGAATAATTACCCATTCTCTTGTTCTTTTTTCGCTTTTTCCACTGCTCAAAATTATTCAATTTCAATCACAAAAGTAATTGGATCAATCACAAGTGTACTTGGAAACGGAAAAATTTTCAATCACGTTTGTAATTGAAAATTATTTCCGAATTGATTAACAATTTGATTGAATCAATTAATATTTTAATTGGAAACGTAACAAATATCAATCATTTTTTTAATTGGTTTTTATTCGGATTTGATTAAATAATTAATTGAATCAATTAACATATTAATTGAATCCGTTTCCAAATTCAATTAAGTGTTTAATTGAAAAAAAAATTTAATTAAATTAAAAAATTGTTGTGATAATTTTTTGTATGTAAGAACCCATAGATAATACATATTCTGGGCCATGGTGATATTCTGAGCCGATCTAGCGATGTCCGTCCATCATCTGTTAAAATCACAGGATTTAACATTTTTTTTTTTTTTTGACAAGATTTATATAGTTTGTACCATCTTATTAATTCTTTCTCTATTTTTAATCTATTTGAGACAACAAATAATAATAATAATAATAATAATAATAATAATAATAATAATAATAATAATAATAATAATAATAATAATAATAATAATAATAATAATAATAATAATAATAATAATAATAATAATAATAATAATAATAATAATAATAACAATAGAACAAGTATATACGGTCGTAAGTTCGGCCAGGCATCTTGTGTACCCTCCACCATGGATTGCATACTTGTACTAAAGACTGTCATCCACAATCGAATTACTTGGGTTGCGGTAACACTTGCCGATGGCAAGGTATCTTAAAACTTCTTAACACCGTCTTTTCAATTGTAAGTTAGTCCATACGGGGTATATATTAAAAAAAAAGGCCGATTAAATACGTAAATAATTCATTTTGACAAAATTTTCTATAGAAAACAAATTTTGACAAAATTTTCTATTGCAATAAAATTTGACAAAATTTTCTATAGAAATAAAATTATGACAAAATTTTCTATAAAAATAAAATCTTGACCAAATTTTGTATTGTAATAAAATTTTGACAAAATTTGTATAGAAATAAAATTTTTACAAAATTTTCTATAGAAATAAAATCTCGATAAAATTTTTTATAGTAATAAAATTTTGACAAAATTTTCTATGGTAATGTACTAAAGACTGTCATCCACAATCGAATTACTTGGGTTGCGGTAACACTTGCCGATGGCAAGGTATCTTAAAAATTCTTAACACCGTCTTTTCAATTGTAAGTTAGTCCATACGGGGTATATATTAAAAAAAGGCCGATTAAATACGTAAATAATTCATTTTGACAAAATTTTCTATAGAAAACAAATTTTGACAAAATTTTCTATTGCAATAAAATTTGACAAAATTTTCTATAGAAATAAAATTATGACAAAATTTTCTATAAAAATAAAATCTTGACCAAATTTTGTATTGTAATAAAATTTTGACAAAATTTGTATTGTAATAAAATTTTGACAAAATTTGTATAGAAATAAAATTTTTACAAAATTTTCTATAGAAATAAAATCTCGATAAAATTTTGTATAGTAATAAAATTTTGAAAAAATTTTCTATAGTAATAAAATTTGGACAAAATTATCTATAGAAATAAAATGTTGGTAGATTATTTTTGGGGATCGGCTATATATAGCTGTAGAGCGATATGGGCCAATTTTGGCATGGTTGTTAGCGGCCATGTACTAGCGCAATGTACCAAATTTCACCACGTACCAAATTTCAACCGGGTCGGATGAATTTTGCTCCTCCAATAGCTACGGAGGTCAAATCTGGGGATCGGTTTAAATTGGGGTTACATATAATTAAGACCGGTATGGACCAATTTTTTATTGGTTATTAAATACCCTATATTACCACCATTTACCAAATTTCACCCGAATCGGATGAATTTTGTTCATCCATGAGGCTCCGGATGTCAAATCTTGGGATCGGTTTATATGAGGGCTATATATAGTTACGGACCGATGTAAACAAAAGTTTGCATGGTTGTTAGAGACCATATACTAACACCACGTACCAAATTTCAAACGGATCGGGTGAATTTTGCTCTTCCAAGGGGCTCCGGAGGTCAAATCTGGGGATCGGTTTATATGGGGGCTACATATGATTATGGACCGATATGGACCAATTCCTGCACGATTGTCAGAGACCATTTACTAACACCACGTACCAAATTTCAACCGAATCGGATGAATTTTGCTCATCCATGAGGCTCCGGAGGTCAAATCTGGGGATCGGTTTATATGAGGGCGATATATAATTATGGATGTGAACCAAAGTTTCCATGGTTGTTAGAGACCATATACTAACACCATGTATCAAATTTCAGCCGGATCGGAAGAAATTTGCTTCTCTTAGAGGCTCCGCAAGCCAAATCTGGGGATGGGTTTATATGGGAGCTATATATGATTATGGACCGATTTGGACCAATTTTTGCACGGTTTTGATATATATATATATATATATATATATATATATATATATATATATATATATATATATATATATATATATATATATATATATATATATATATATATATATATATATATATATATATATATATATATATATATATATATATATATATATATATATATATATATATATATACACATATATACACATATATACTAACACCACGTACCAAATTTCAACCGTATCGGATGAATTGTACCCCTCCAATAGGCTCCGGAAGAGCTGCAAATCTGGGGATCGGTTTATATGGGCGCTATATATAATTATGGACCGATATGGACCAATTTTTGCATGGGTGTTAGAGGTCATAAACTAACATCACGTACCGAATTTCAACCGGATCGGATGAAATTTGCTTCTGTAAAAGGCTCCGCAAACCAATTCTGGGGGTCGGTTTATGTGGGGGCTATTCGTAAAAGTGGTCCGATATGGCCCATTTGCAATACCATCCGACTTACATCAATAACAACTACTTATGCCAAGTTTTAAGTCAATAGCTTTGTTTCGTTCGGAAGTTAACGTGATTTGACGACTCAGAATTTCACAACGACCCAGTATATATATACTTTATGGGGTCTTAGAGCAATATTTCGATGTGTTACAAACAAAGTTAATATAACCCCTATCCTATGGAGGAGGGTATAATAACCGATTAAAAATATTAAAAAACGTGTTATAAAAATCTAATTAAAATAACTTCCTGTGTAGTTGAAATAAAGAACGTCATTTTGATTTTCACAAGTGCCTTTAAAGTTGCGACTTTAGAACAACTTTCATTTTTTTATGCACATGGGTTTTATCGGACCATTTGTAAGTGTAGCCCCCATATAAACCAACCACCAGACTTGGTCCGCGGAGCCTCTTGAGGCAAATTTCATCCGATCCGGTTGAAATATAGTGTTAGTATATGCCTTCCAACAACCGTGAACAATTGGTCCACATCGGCCCATAATTATATATATTTAGCCCCCATATAAACCGATCCTTAAATTCAACTTCTTAAAGCAAATTTCATCCAATCCGGTTGAAATTTGATATGTGATGTGGTTCCTACTCTTCGAAATTATATATAGCTCCCATTTAGACCAAGCCCTAAGTTTGACTTCTGAAAGCTCATGAAGGAATAAACTTCATCCGATCCGGTTGAAATTTGCCTCTCTAATTAACTTTCGTATCAGTTCAAATTATTCATAGACTCAACTATATAAAGGTATCAGGAACTGATTTTGTGTATACAGGTATTTAATGCGTCTTTTTTGAATAACATGGACTATATATGCAATCGGTGAGTGTTACCACATCTCAAGTAATTCGATTGAGAATGACACAGTGTTTTGTAGACGTTTCTATACAATGCATGGCGGAGAGTACATAAGATTAAGCCTAGCCAAACTTACGGCCGTATATACTTGTTAGATATAATAAATATTGTTTTACTTGTTACAGAAAATATAGTAGATTGAAGCAAAAATGGTTTTAGCGCCATACGAAACTGATAGGCGCATTTAGAAAAAATGCTGAAAGTTCAGCATATTTTTTGTTGGGTCAGTGTAATTTTGACACACATTTCGATTTATGGAAAAAGATTTGAATATTTACCGAAATCGATCATTCAAAATACAATTTTTGTGAGTTTCCCACATATAGAGCCAAGTATCTCTTGACAACATCATTCACGGAGAATGAGTGAAAACGAAAAAAAAAAATATAACAACTCCTACGAGATCCTCAATACTAACAATGTAATTTGGCATAGTCAAAGGTAAAACGAATATCCTCTATGGTAACATATTGTTTGTTTTCATTGTTAGTTACAGGTTGGTCAAAACGGCGAAGTTCATATTCGCAAACCCAACTACAGGGCCATAATGGCTAAGTGGAAAATCCTTTAGTACATCTCACATGTACGCAAATACACAAAATATAGCTACAATACGGAATTATTTTATATGATGCAAACAACAGCACAGGATACATTCAAGGTGCATCAATAAAAAGCAGCATAAGGTTGAGGGATTGTAAAAAAGACGAACTAAAAAATATTGCTGACGATAAAAAATTCAACAACCATCAGGGAAAAAGTTTATTTTTGTTAACTACAAAATACGGATGAAAATATGCTGATGTGCAGAAGCAACTGGAGGAAGATATTTATAAAGAAATGGGATCATCGTCATCGACCAACAGCCTGTTATTACAGATAATATCACATGTGCTTGTTTGGATTTCCGTTCGCAGACTTCCATAGGTGTAAACAAAGTATTCCATATATGATATCTTACGAAGCCAATAGTCGTAACCCCATTATTAAAATAATTAAGAAAGTGTTCAAGTTAGCTTAAGTTAGGTTAGCTTAAAGTGGCAGCCCGATTAAGATTCAGGCTCACTTAGACCATTCAGTCCATTGTGATACCACATTAACTAAAAGTACCTATTACATATGGGCACTTCTAGTTTTAACCGTTGAACCTTCTTGATTATTTTCTTCTGTTGAACCAACCCGATTGTTCCAAAAACATTAGCAGACTGCTTAAGCTAACGTTTTTCAGGTCCGCCAGTAATCTGAAGCTATATGCCCCTTACGCCTTACACAAAATGCAGGACACTCACACAAGAGGTGTTTTATTGATTCCTTTTCCTGCGCATCATGACAGCTCATACAATAGTCATTATACTTCGCACCAATAGTATTTGCAAAATCGCCTATCAGGCAGCGACCCGTTATAGCAGATATCAGGAGTGAAATCTGGGGTCTCGAGAACACTAGCATATCTAGTGTGCGGTTTAAGTTTAAATGGGGCAATATTTGCTTGGTGTCGTTACAACCCTTACAATTCTCCCATCGAACATTTGCCATCATGACAGCCTTCTCACGCAGTAAGAGCTTGCAGGTAGCCAGAGGCACACCAACAGATTCTAGTTCCCCTGGAATATGTAAGGTAGTTCCTAGCCTTGCTAGCTCATCTGCTTCGCAGTTCTCCGGCATGTTCCTGTGGCCAGGCACCCATATTAGGTGAATATTGTGCTGCTCAGCCATCTCATTGAGAGATTTGCGGCAGTCGATGGGCGTTTTCGAGTTGGGGAACACAGAGTCCAAGGATTTTATTGCAGGTTGACTGTCTGAGTATATATTAATGCCAATATTGCTTGGAGCATTACTTCTCAGCCAATTCACCACTTCTCTTATTGCTAATATTTCAGCCTGAAAAACACTACAGTGATCAGGTAATCTTTTCGCTATTCGAAGTTCCAGATCTTTAGAATATACTCCGAAACCCACTTGGCCATCCAATTTGGAGCCATCAGTGTAGAAATCTATATATCTTTTATTCCCCGGGGTCCGTGTACACCACGCCTCACTGTTGGGAATTAGAGTCTCAAACTTTTTGTCGAAAAGTGGACTCGCCAAAGTGTAATCCACTACGTTAGGCACATCTGGCATTATTTTGAGGACCGAACTGTGACCGTAAATTTTTTCCGACCGCAGCGATAGCTCGCGCAACCGCACAGCCGTTGTTGCAGCTGACTGTTTGGCCAAAATGTCTAAAGGCAATAGATGCAGTATGACATTAAGGGAGTTTGTTCCTCTCTTGCTGAATGCACCTGAGATACACAAGCACGCCATACGCTGAACTTTGTCTAAACTTGTCGGCTGGTGAAGTGCCGGCCACCAGAATACAACACCATATAGCATTATAGGTCTAACCACTGCCGTGTATAGCCAATGCACAATTTTTGGTTTTAGTCCCCACTTTTTCCCTATTGTCTTTTTGCACGAGTATAAAGCTACGGTTGCTTTCCTCGCCCTTTCTTCAATATTAAGCTTAAAGTTCTGCTTCCTGTCAAAAATAACGCCAAGGTATTTTGCACACTCCCTAAAGGGAATTTCAATACCCCCTAAGGAAATGGGCCTAACCGTGGGAGTTTTGCGATCTTTGCAGTACATGACTAGTTCTGTCTTTGCAGGATTTACCCCAAGACCATTATCTTTCGCCCATTTCTCAGTCATCCGGAGGGCTCTCTGTATAATATCTCTAACTGTTGATGGGAATTTTCCCCTGACTGCTAGCGCCACATCATCTGCGTATGCCACCACTTGTATCGTTTCTTTTTCTAGGGAAACCAGAAGGTCGTTTATAGCAGCATTCCAAAGAAGAGGTGATAGAACTCCTCCTTGAGGTATGCTTCTGTTCACATGCCTTTGTATGTTTGCTTGTCCTAGTGTGGCTGAAATGCGTCTCTTCCTTAGAAGTTCGTCTAACAGCCTAAGTATACCTGGATCAACATTCAGAGTTGTCAGTCCATTTAATATCGAGGTCGGATGGACGTTATTGAACGCCCCTTTGATGTCTAGAAATGCCACGATTGTGTATTCTTTGACAGATAGTGAGCTTTCAATAAAGCTGACTAGTTCATGTAATGCGGTCTCAGTAGACCTGCCCTTCGAGTATGCATGTTGTCGTTTCGAGAGCAAACTTGAATCGAAGCTAGTTCTAAGATAAATATCTATCATCCTCTCCAGAGTCTTAAGTAGGAATGATGATAAGCTGATTGGTCGGAAATCCTTCGCATTCGAGTGAGAGGCTTTTCCCGCTTTAGGTATGAAAACGACTTTTGATTCTCTCCACTTTCGTGGAATATATGCTAAGTTGATACATCCTATATACATCGCCGACAACCAGGGGATAATTCTTTCAGCCACTGCCTGTAACTCCGCCGGAGTAATTCCATCAGGTCCGGGGGATTTGAATGATCCAAAGCTATTTAACGCCCATTTTATTCTAGATTCTGATACAATTTCCTCGATAGGAAACGACCGCTGTGCCACTGTGGCACCGCCAGTGCATGGTTCCACCGTCTGATTTCCGGGAAAATGTGTGTCCAATAGTACACAAAAAAAAAATTCTGATTCAATCACGAAATTAATTGACCCAATTAATTTTTTTATTGAAATGTCTTCAATCACAGAAATGATAGTATCAATTAAAAAATTAATTGGAGGTCAATTAAAAAATTAATTGATCCAATTAAAAAATTAATTGATACTATTATTTTTGTGATTGATTTTTGTATCAATTAAAAAATTTGTTGAATCAATTAAATTTTTAATTGAATATTTTTTAAAACTCAATTAAAATTTTAATTGGAAAATTTTTGGTGAAATTTTTTTCTGTGTACCTCCAGCGTCTCCTCACTGGACGTTGTCCAATTGCCCTCCGATGTTTTAATGAAACCTGGAGCGGAGCTCGTGGATGCTAGCACCTTCCGTAGTCTGGAAGCCTCGGACGTATTTTCAATGCTGCTGCAGTAATCATTCCAAGAGTTATGCTGAGCCTTTCTCAGTTCTCGCTTGTATCCTCTCAGATTCTTCTTGTAAGCGTCCCAATCCACAGGAGCTCTGGTGGACTTTGCTTTGTTAAAGAGCTTCCTGCACGATTTCCTCATATTACCTAACTCCGTAGACCACCATGGTGGTAGATTTTCCCCCTTGGCTTCCCTTTAGGGCATGCAGCTTTCAGTGAAATGTTGAAGGCCTTAGTAATCCTCTCCACTGCGTGTTCGATAACTTGCACAGTGCTCATATTTGTCTCTGGTATTTCCGGTATCATCATATTGAACGATTCCCTATACCTATTCCAGTCAGCTTTCATAACATTTGGCGTAAATATGGTCTTGGTGGTATGAACATCAAATTTGAAACTGATGTAGCGATGATCTGAGAAGCTGTGTTCACTTAAAACATGCCACTCAGATATCATTTCATTCAGTTCTTGCGAGACCAAGGTGATGTCCAAAACCTCTTGCCTGTTTTTAGTGACAAAGGTTGGGGCATCTCCCTTGTTGCAAACTACCAGATTAGTATGCAAAATAAACTCTATTAGCAACTCTCCCTTTGCATTAGTATCACTACTTCCCCATATACTATGATGCGCATTCGCATCGCATCCCATAATGAGTTTCGTCTTTGTTTTCAATGACTCCTCAACTAAGGTCTTAACGGCACATGGAGGCATCTCCCTGTCATGTCCCATATAGACCGAAGATACCTAATATTTGCATTTGGCTATTTCTAAATTGGCAACGACAGTGTCTGCATTGCACATTGAAGGAAGCAGAAACAAGTTAAGCAATTTTTTTAGCAATTATACAGGCTCGAATTACATAATTACCAGTATACTGCAATAGTTTGAACCCCGGAGTACTTAATTCACATATTTTGTTTCTATAAACATATGGTTCTTGAATAAGAACTATGTCTATGTCCCCTTTCATCAGGAGAACTTTTAATGCAGCACATGCAGCCTTACAATGATGAAGATTTATCTGGAGGATCCGTAGGACCATCGAAATTTTCAACAACCGTCACATCAGCCGCTTCAATCGAGTCATCAAGAATGTCCTCTTCAGAGATATCGGTGACACTCGCAATAACCATAGGTTCAACTTCTGAGGCAGTAGAAGCCTCCTCACGCATACGGTATCTATCCATGTCTTCAACTTTGGTATCCCCCTCAACTTCGCAAGAGGATCCGCTTACTTCTGATTCAGACAGAGGCTTAACCATTTCTGAATCCTTTAGCTGATCGTTTTTATACACCTTCATTTGGATATAATGAAAGCCATAACATAAACGGCCCTGAGACTTTGCTAGATGTGGCAAAGACTGAGTGTTCAATATAAACACTGCATGCCGTCTTGGCCCATCCACTTCATCCAAACGACCAACCTTCCAATCAGCTGTTGGATGATCTGGATTGCATTGTTTCAGTCTATTTAAAATAGATTCAGGGCCAGGCGGGTTTGCAGGTATCCACGCATGTGCTCTTGGTCTAGCCGGTATGTCTTTCTTTTCGACTAACTCTAGAGCAGCTCCTTCCCAAACTTCACCAATTAGTATCAGAGCAGCTTTAAAACATTCTATAGACCTCTGGTCCTCAAATGCGACTAGCTCAAATCGTCCTTGATACCAACCAGCCTCTTGGTGTCGAGGATCTGGGCCGGGAAACTTTTCCAGCACCTGTGAGTAGACGCCAGACAAAGCATCCGGTGATCGTTCCCTTTTTCCAGCCTCAAGAATTCCTTGAGTCCATTGTAAGGAATCGATTTGTTTAGCCGACAACGTGCTTGGGTCGACTGATCCTAATTTCTTTAGGATAAACAAAGCATTTCTGCGTTCCTTGAATCTCTTTCGTGAGGGATTACCTCCTTTTGATGCCGTTACCTTGGAAAAGGTTCGACTTGTAAAATTGTCGCCACCTGTCGACCCGTCTACAGGTCGACTAATTGGGTTAGCAACCCAGTGGATGTCTTTGAATTTCTAATACCCCACCACACTTGAAATTCGTAGTAGGTACTTATTACGATGATTTTATCCCCAATTAAAAAACACGTCCGTTCCGTTCGACGGTTGAATAAAGAATATTCAAGTTGAGTGAATATTTTTCTGTAACCCATAGTGTCAAGATTGGGAAATATTCCTTCGAAGTGTTCTATGCCACTCTCATTTGAACTTGGTAATCCGAGAATTCTCCCGCAAGTTCTCTTTGGTCTTATTCGCATAGTTCGTCTTCAGTGCTCCCAATTTAAAGGCGTTGTGACGATATTAGCTCCGTTAAAAAACCAGTTTACACCGAAGATCCATCAAAAGGGGACCGGCACAGAAACAATTCTCTACGTTAATTTTACGAAGAATTCTTCATTAACCATTCTTAGTAAATTCTTCATTAAAACAATGCAATTTTCATTCATTTTCATAAATACTACGAAGAACATTTCACGAATATCCGCAACATCTACGAAATATTCTACATTAACTTTTCTTCGTAAAAAGTTCGTACTTTTAACGAAATTTTCTTCAAATTGACTTTTGTGAAGAAGTTTTTCGAATTTATGCCTATTTCTTAGTAAATTCTTCATTAAAACAATGAAATTTTCATTCATTTTCATAAATACTACGAAGAACATTTCACGAATATCCGCAACATCTACGAAATATTCTACATTAACTTTTCTTCGTAAAAAGTTCGTACTTTTAACGAAATTTTCTTCAAATTGACTTTTGTGAAGAAGTTTTTCGAATTTATGCCTATTTTACGAAACATTCTGCGTTAAAATTTTTTCATGAAAAGTACGGAACATTTTCTTTGAAATAACGAAGAAGTAATTGAAGTTGTCAAATTTTCATTCACGACATAAAATTGTCTTTGATAATGTGCTTGCGTGTATTCCTTTATTTAATTTTTTTAATGCATGTCTTTGCTACTTTTCATTTGGGTGATAGGATGTTATGAATAAGAATGAGGCAACCAAACTGAAAATTATTCAAAAACTTAAGATGTAAAGTAGTGATGACATTTTTCAAAATTGTTACTACAACCAAATGCACTTTGGACTTTAAATTTTTTTTTGTAAAAGTTCGAACATTTTTCACAAAAAGTACGACAGATTTTCATAGAAAGTACGAAATTGTTTCATTAAAAGAACGTTACAATTTCATAAAAAGTATGAACTTTTTCATAAAAAGTGCGAAGTTATTTCTTACAAACTACGAAAAATTTGGAAGAATATGCTTCGTAAAAAGAACGAAATAATTCGTAATTTAAATGAAAAATTTCTTTGGTTGTAAAACAATGACAAATTTCGTACTTTTAACAAAATTGTTCGTTCTTTTTACGAAGAAAATCCTTTCGGTGGAGAGAGACTACATTTGACAATTGTCAGATAGAGAAATTGAAAGTTTTTGTTGGCGATTTCTTCCCAGTATAATCTTGCTAAACGTAGCATATGCTGCATGCTGCTTTTCGATAACAAACAACATTCTGGTACAAATGAACATGTTCCGCAATAACTATTGGAAGTTAAAACAACTGAGTAAAGTTGAAACTGGGGCGGGGCCAACTATATCATACCCTAATACACCCCTACTGAATTAGTAAACCTAAACATTTGAGGGTATTATTAAAAAATAAGTTTGGGAGACATAAATCATAACATAAATCTCATAACATATGTACGTATTAAAGAAAATTCCGCGGTTCATATGTGTTTAGAAAGAGAGCGACAGGGTATGCTGCGAGTAAAAAAAGGAAGTAACCAATTTGCGCCTTTAAAATATATACACAAAAAGAAAATGTTATTAAAAGGTGAAACGTGCTGTTTTTATACCCTCCACCATAGGATGGGGGGTATATTAACTTTGTCATTCCGTTTGTAACACATCGAAATACTGCTCTAAGACCCCAAAAGTATATATATTCTGGGTCGTGGTGAAATTCTGAGTCGATCTGAGCATGACCGTCCGTCCGTCCGTCTGTTGAAATCACGCTAACTTCCGAACGAAACAAGCTATCGACTTGAAACTTGGAACAAGTAGTTGTTATTGATGTAGGTCGGATTGTATTGCAAATGGGCCATATCGGTCCACTTTTCCGTATAGCCCCCATAATAACGGACCCCCAAATTTGGCTTGCAGACCCTCTAAGAGAAGCAAATTTCATCCGATCCGGCTGAAATTTGGTACATGGTGTTAGTATATGGTCTCTAACAACCATGCAAAAATTGGTCCACATCGATCCATAATTATATATAGCCCCCATATAAACCCATCTCCCGATTTGGCTTGCGGAGCCTCTAAGATAAGCAAATTTCATCCGATCCGGCTGAAATTTGGTACATGATGTTAGTATATGGTCTCTAACAACCATACAAAAATTGGTCCAATATCGGTCCATAATTATATATAGCCCCCATATAAACCGATAACCAGATTTGACCTCCGGAGCTCCTTGGAAGAGCAAAATTCTTCCCATTCGCTTGAAATTTGGTACGTGATGTTAGTTTAGGGTATCCAACAACCATGCAGGAATTGGTTCCTATCAGTCCATAATAATATATAGCTCCCATATAAACCGATCCCCAGATTTGACTTCCGGTGCCTTTTGGAGAAGCAAAATTCATCCGGTCTGGTTGAAATTTGGTATGTGGTGGTAGCATATGATATTTAACAACCATGTGAGTTGAAATTTGTGGATGACAGTCTTTCGTAGAAGTTTCTACGCAATCCATGGTGGAGGGTACATAAGATTCGGCCTGGCCCAACTTACGGCCGTATATACTTGTTAATATTTACGGTGTTTTGTAATAGTTTGCCAGATTGTCTCAAAAATGCCTTAAGGGCGCTGAGGCACATTTATTTTTGTACCTAATGAATTCAATAAACAACAAAAAAATATATGTTTGACCAATACAAACAATATTTTGATTGGGCCAATCCTGAAATATATATGCTTGAAGAAGAATGCGTTTGGGAGTATATTTTACAGAAACGATTTTGTTTTCGACTAAATTGAAGATGTTTGATAGTGAAATGCATTTAAACCTTATCGTGTTTTGTACTTAATTTCATTTTTACCTTTAAGGCATTATCGCTCTAAATGAGTTGGCATTATCGCTCTAAATGACCCTGTTTTGCCTTTTACTTTTCTTTAATAATTCATTTTAAAGAAAATAAACTTTTTCAATTGTTTTAGCAGCAAAACTCGAACTTAATACCCGCTTTTATATTTGAAGGTGTCCGTCAACTCCTCTTGTTTTTATTGTTTTATTATTTTACTGTTTAATTTTTCACTATTTCCTCCTTTTTTCATTTTACTGTCCCAACTCCAAAAAGAGTATAGTGCCCTTTCCTTATTTTTATGAAGATCCCTTTGTAATTTTTGTATATTTCCCACCGTTTTTATACCCACCACCATAGAATGGTGACGGGGGTATAATAAGTTTGTCATTCCGTTTGTAACGCATCGAAATATCGATTTCCGACTATATAAAGTATATATATTCTTGATCAGGGAGAAATTCTAAGACGATATAACGATGTCCGTCTGTCTGTCTGTCTGTCTGTCTGTCTGTCTGTTGTAATCACGCTACAGACTTCAATAATGAAGCAATCGTGCTGAAATTTTGCACAAGCTCGTCTTTTGTCTGCAGGCAGGTCAAGTTCGAAGATGGGCTATATCGGTCAAGGTTTTGATATAGTCCCCATATAAACCGACCTCCCGATTTGGGGTCTTGGGCTTATAGAAATCGTAGTTTTTATCCAATTTGCCTGAAATTTGAAATCTGGAGGTATTTTATGACCATAAAGAGATGTGCCAAAAATGGTGAGTATCGGTCCACGTTTTGGTATAGCCCCCATATAGACCGATCTCCCGATTTTACTTCTTGGGCTTATAGAAAACGCAGTTTTTATTCAATTTACCTGAAATTGAAAATCTAGAGGTATTGTAGGACCACAAATACGTGTGCCAAAAATTGTGAGTATCGGTCCATATTTTGGTATAGCCCCCATATAGACCGATCTCCCGATTTTACTTCTTGGGCTTATAGAAACCGCAGTTTTTATTCAATTTATCTGAAATTGGAAATCTAGAGGTATTGTAGGACCACAAATATGTGTGCCAAAAATTGTGAGTATCGGTCCATATTTTGGTATAGCCCCCATATAGACCGATCTCCCGATTTTACTTCTTGGGCTTATAGAACGTAGTTTTTATTCAATTTACCTGAAATTGGAAATCTAGAGGTATTGTAGGACCACAAATACGTGTGCCAAAAATTGTGAGTATCGGTCCATATTATGGTATAGCCCCCATATAGACCGATCTCCCGATTAGGGGTCTTGGGCTTATAGAAACCGTAGTTTTTATCCAATTTGTCTGAAATTGGAAATCTAGAGGTATTTTAGGACCATAAAGAGGTGTGCCGGAAATGGTGAGTATCGATCCATATTTTGGTATAGCCCCCATATAGACCGATTCCCCAATTTTACTTCTTGGGCTTCTAGAATCCGAAGTTTTTATCCTATTTGCCTGAAATTGGAAATCTAGAGGTATTTTCGGGTCACAAAGAGGTGTGCCGAAAATGGTGAGTATCGGTCCATATTTTAGTATAGCCCCCATAAGAACGATCTCCCGATTTAACTCCTTGGGTTTCTAGAAACCGTAGTTTTTATCCTATTTGCCTGAAATTGGAAATCTAGAGGTATTTTCGGGTCACAAAGAGGTGTGCCGAAAATTGTGAGTATCGGTCCATATTTTAGTATAGCCCCCATAAGAACGATCTCCCGATTTAACTCCTTGGGTTTCTAGAAACCGTAGTTTTTATCTGATATGCCTGAAATTGTAAATATTCTGGTATTTTAGGCTCACAAAAACGTGTATCGGATTAAGTTTTTATCGGTCCATTTGGTAATGCCTCCATATAGACCGACTTCACTTCTTGAGGGTGTAGAAGGCGCACTGATCATGAAAATTGCTTGAAACTCAATGTAAAATTTCCAGATTTTACTTCTACAGATTTAAGATTTCAAATCAAGACGTTATTTTATAATTTTCTTGCACACTTACAAGAGATGTTAATGATTCCTCTAAACCTTAAACAAAAATGGTTCTTATAAATCCAGAATCTGATATAGTCCTCATAGGTGAAATCTTTAAATTTATCTTCGGGTTGTGTCCTCAAGTCCTCAAGCCCTCCTGAAATTTCAAAGGAAACCCTAATATTTGGTTCATGGTGGTGGGTATTTAAGATTCGGCCCGGCCGAACTTACTGCTGTATATACTTGTTTTCTTTCTTTTTTTTAATTTTCTTTGACTTACTCATCGTACGTTCCGATTTCTTTTAACGAACCAAGAAAAAAAATTGTGCCCATAATGCCAAAATGATAAACAAAACACATGTCCACACAAACATAAATTGCTGCTCTCAAGGCGAAAACACATGCTGTTTTTCTTTTCCGAATTTGGTTCCGAATATCTATTCTCTTTACTGCGAGTACTCATTCTAATATTCAAATTAAATAATATTTAGACTTAAGCATATCAAATTTTTGGCCTTATCATAAAACAGTTTTCCGTAACAACATACAAGCGGTTTCACAGAAATTACTCTCTTTTGATTCTCTCGCTGTGTTATGTTGATATCTTTCGTCGGCCCTCCCGGTTTCCATCACTATTTCTTTCTCTATACTCTCTCTCTCTCTGTCGCTCCCTGAATAAAATATCACAACATATATATGTTTACTCGACATTTGTAAATTTATATATGTTTACATTCACACATATTATTTTTATGAAACATTCATGCCCCAAACATAATGTATTCTAACATAACCTTTGGCGTTAGTTTAGGAACATCACATGTTTGCACTTAAATATGTTGTGGTTAAAAATTGTGCCCGAAACACATTTTGTATATATCAGAACATATGAAAAACATATTTTTCTAACAGTTCATGCACGCCAATCTCCACATATGAATTTCCGAGCATAATAATGTGAAAATACGGTAAGTGACTTTAGTGTTAACATCCAGTTATACCTTGGGAATCACGTTGATGGTAACGTGAATCACGTTGATGGTAACGGCGTAAGTATGCGTGAGAGTGAGTCACGAATATAATATATATGCCTCTTTTAAAAATACATCTAGTTTGTATCGATTCAACTTATATGAACCGATCTCGAGATTTAACTTCTTAAGCGAAGCTTATATCAGTTTTTTGTACCATATATAGAAGAAGTTTACGCTATAAATGGGAATCTAAGTTTATTTCTTTTATTAAAGATGGTACTACATCCATTTACTTTTACTTTTTTATTGTCATTGATAGTTTCCACCCGTGGTTTCTCAAGATTTGATAAAAATGTAATGAAGACTTTTTACACTGAAAATAATATTGTCGTGATGCCAACCAGTTCACGTCCTTAAAATAGGTTTGCATAGCATAGAAGACGATTCTCTCCTATAACGTTTTTGCCTTGCCCAAAATTTGATAACATTTTTGATGAAGTCGTTTTGACCATATATTTAACTGATTTGACTTAAACCTGTTTATCTTTACATGAAAGAAAAATTTGTTTTACTAAGGTCACCTTGGCTTTAATAATCCTGATTTTTTTTTTAATAAATGAAATCTTTAAGTTTTCTTTAAGTTTTTCTAACTTGTTGTATCTTGACTACAAAATAGTGTTCAATAATAGGTGATGCGTTTCAATACTTTATTTCAAAGAGGGTTGTATCAATTCAGTAAATTGTGAACAAAAGTTGTGCACCGATTGTAATGAATTAAAGCTCATTTTATTCTAAATATATTTCACTAACCCACATTTTCATGAAGCTCCGTTAGTGCTACGTTAGTTAACGAACTATTAAACCGTACTATGGACAAATCTGTCATCTTGGCAATATAGTCCTGATGCTAGTTAGAAACTTTTCAGTTGAAGTTAACCGGAGAGAAGTTATTTCTATTTTACTTTCTTTTAACTGGGATTTAAAGTCTAACGGAGCTACATGAAAATGGCCGTAAGTGTTTCTAGACAAAAACTGTGATTTTTGTCCCACTTTTATTTTTTAAGAATTTTTAAAGTACAAGTTTTTTTATTTATTTATTTATTTATTTATTTTTTTTTGCAAAACTTCAACGATATCTCTAAAACGACTTGGAAAAACACAATGTAAAGACAGCTTAAATAGAATATTGTTTGGGATTTTTATAGGATAGGGGGTATATTAACCTTGTCATTCCGTTTGTAACACATCGAAATATTGCTCTAAGACCCCATAAAGTATATATATATTCTGGGTCGTGGTGAAATTCTGAGTCGATCTAAGCATGTCCGTCCGATCGTCTATTGAAATCACTCTAACTTCCGAACGAAACAAGCTATCGACTTGAAACTTGGCACAAGTAGTTGTTATTGATGTAGGTCAGATGGTGTTGCAAATGGGCCATATCGGTTCACTTTCACGTATAGCCCCCATATAAACGGACCCTCAGATTTGTCTTACGGAGCCTCTAAGGGATCCGATCCGGCTGAAATTTGGTACATGGTGTTGGTATATGGTCTCTAACAACCATGCAAAAATTTGTCCACATCGGTCCATAATTATATATAGCCCCCATATAAACCGATCCCCAGATTTGGCTTGTTGAGGCTCAAAGAGAAACAAATTTCATCCGATCCGGCTGAAATTTGGTACATGGTGTTGATATATGGTCTCTAACACCATGCAAAAATTGGTCCACATCAGTCCATAATTATATATAGCCCCCATATAAACCGATCCCCCGATTTGGCTTGCGGAGGCTCAAAGAGAAAGAAATTTCATCCGATCCGGCTGAAATTTGGTACATGGTGTTGATATATGGTCTCTAACACCCATGCAAAAATTTGTCCACATCGGTTCATAATTATATATAGCTCCCCATATAAAGCGTTCTCCAGATTTGACCACCGGAGGCTCTTGGAGGAGCAAAATTCATCCGATCCGGTTCAAATGTGGAACGTGGTGTAAGTATATGGTCTCTAACATTCATGCAAAAATAGGTCCACATCGGTTCATAATGATATATATAGCCCCCATATAAACCGATCCCCAGATTTGACTTGAGAAGCAAAATTCATGCGATCCGGTTCAAATATGGAACGTGGTGTTAGTATATGGCCGCTAACAACCATACCAAAATTGGTCTGTATCGGTCTATAGTTATATATAGCCAATCCCCAATCACACAAAAATTGGTCCATATCGGTTCATAATCATGGTTGCCACTCTAGCCAAAAATAATCTGCAAAAATTTTATTTCTAAAGAAAATTTTGTCAAAATTTTATTTCAATAGAAAATTTTGTTAAATGTCATTTCTATAGAACATTTTGTCAAAACTTTAGTTCTATAGAAAATTTTGTCAAAATTTTATTTCTATAGAAAATTTTGTCAAAATTTTATTTCTATGGAAAATTTTGTTAAAATTTTATTTTTATAGAAAATTTTGTTAATTTAATATATACCACGTATGGTAGACGGTGCTAGGAAGTTTTAAGATACCTTGTAGTAATTCGATTGTGGATGGCAGTGTTTAGAAGAAGTTTCTACGCAATCTATGGTACATAGCTTCGGCCTGGCCGAACTTACGGCCGTATATACTTGTTGGATTTTGTTTTTAATCCAATATGGTGAACTGACCAAGATTTTGATTCAGCGACCTCAAATTACTAAAAATTTCAAATCAACACGAAAAAAAGTTAAATTTTGTTCCCCTGTGTATTTTGTAGTCAATTTCGAGAATGTTGTATCTTTTTCCAATCGCCATGAATTTTGAAAACCTTTGTGTACTTTTTCGTCCACGAATTCCCCCATACCTACGTGTATCAGCGTATGACAGCCTGTAAATGAAATAACAATCGCAAATTCTATTCTGCAGCCGTCGATTAGTAATTAACAATATAATTGAAACGTCTTCTTCAACAAAATAAAGCAAGGTGTGAAAGGCAAGACAAACATAGCTCATTTATATCCAATTTCATGTGGTACTGAACACTTTGTTGAAAATTTCCAAAAACTCGATTAGAAAAACCGACTTTTAAATACCCACCCATCTCTTGTAATGCAGGCTGTTATTGTTAACAACAAAACCAGATAATCCTTTAGCATAATAATAAGTTTATAATAAAAGGATGTCAGCAATGCTGATGCTTTTGCAGTTGTTACTGACTACAACTGCCGCTGTTGGCGATGAGTGTTACAGTGGGTTGGCTGGGTGTGGTTATTGCTGTAAAGCTGTTTTCACTGTTTGTGCATAAATTGCCAACACTCGTAATAATTTACAAATTATCACGAACCTTAGCAAAAAAAAAAAATCGCTTATATATATTTTACCAGTATGAGTATTAATGTATAACTGAGGAACAATAAAAGTTCTCAAAAAATCCCAACTTTATGAAAAGTTTGTTTTCCATCGAGGAAGGTATAATCAGTTGGACACATTTTGTTTCGAAAAGAAATATATATGCATGGAAATTTGATAAACAAACAATATTGATTTGATTATAAACAAAATTACCACTACAGTTAAGTTTGCACTAATAACGGTTGTATAGATTCCGAGCCAAAGAAGTGAAGAATTGAAGTAAGGATACATTTGGGACACAATTCTCTCTTAAATTTGAGTTTTTAATATTACACTCAAAAAAAAAGTGAACTCTCTATTTCACTAAAGCCAATTTAACTTTATTTTAGTTCATAGAAATATTAGGTTTGGAGGAAGTTTTCTTTACTCTAATACTTTTTTGTGTAAGTTAGTTAAATTAACTAAACCCGAGGAAAAAAATATACTCAAATGAAGCATAAATATGAACTAAATTCGTGTCTTCCACAAAATAGTTCAGAATTTCTTTAAATTTGTAAATTTTACCAAAAATGCGTCCATCGTGAACTTCGTATGTCAATAAAGACATTTTTGCAATTTTGAACTCCAAGTTTTTTCTTCAAACTACAAAATTTTCTTTAACAAGTGGAAAAACTTAGTTATGTCTATTAATTTTCTTGTATTTGTCGAAAAATATTTACTTATTTTTATGACATCGGCGTGATGCCAACGTTTGTAATACTGTTTAGTTAAAATTTTCTGCAAATATTCAAAAATTTCTAAAATTAACCGAAAGTTTTCTTCCTGGTGGGTTCACTGTTTTTTCAGTGTAGGAGACAATTTTGAATTTATTCGTCTTTTAAAAATGTATTAACGACAACTTCATTTTCTATATTCAGACTCGAATCAAATAGATATTATGTTATTTTTCAAGTGAAAGCGTCTTTAAACTAAAACATCTCCTACTTCTTAAGGCAATAAATTAAAAGACGATTTCATTAATGATGAGGAAATTTACACATTTTTTAAAGGCAAGTTGACCTTAGTCCTACAAAATTTTCTTTCATGTAACGATACCCATGTAAGAACACAACGCCTTAAATGAAAATTTTATCAATGTTTGGAAAAGTATAAAAGAGAAATGGGTCTTGTAGGCTACGCAAAAAAATAAGTTCATATTTTAAGGACATGAAATCTTTGTTCTTACGACAATATTTATATCCTGCACCACACTGTTGTTAATACATAAGTTTGCAACACCCAGAAGAATGTCTTTGGGAATTATGCTCAGGGCAGGTTCCTTAGTCGATTTAGCCATATCCGTCCGCCTGTCTGTGAACACATGATTTAGATATAGCTCCCATATATAGCTTTCGCCCGATTTACACTCATATCGCCCCAGAGTTCATAGTTTTGGTTGATACCGGTTCGAATTTATATACAGGTCGAAGTTACAAGCAGTGACTAACAGAACTATCACTTGGTTGTCGGTGATATATAAAGGATGTATCAACTTAGCATATATTCCAGGAAAGAGAAACAAAGGTCATTTTCATACCTAAAGTGGGAAAAGCTTCTCACTCGAGTACGAAGGATTTGCGATCAATCAGCTTATCCTCTGGAGAGGATGATAGATATTTATCGATTCAAGATAGCTCTCGAAATGACCTCAGGCTTACTCGAAGGGCAAATCTACTGAGACCGCATTGCACGAACTAGTCAGCTTTTCTGAAAGCTCACTATCTGTCAATGAATACATAATTGTGGCTTTTCTAGACATCGAAGGGGCATTCAACAACGTCCATCCGAGGTTGATATTAAATTAAGATTGACAACTCAGAATGTTGATCAAAGAATACTTAGGCTGTTAGACGTACTTCTAAGGAAGAGACGTTTTTCAGCCACACTAGGACAAGCAAACATACAAAACCAGTAAGGAAAGTCTAAAGTCGGGCGGGGCCGACTATATTATACCCTGCACCACTTTGTAGATCTAAATTTTCGATACCATATCACATCCGTCAAATGTGTTGGGGGCTATATATAAAGGTTTGTCCCAAATACATACATTTAAATATCACTCGATCTGGAAGAATTTGATAGACTTCTACAAAATCTATAGACTCAAAATTGAAGTCGGCTAATGCACTAGGGTGGAACACAATGTTAGTAAAAAAATATGGGAAACGTTTAAATCTGAAGCAATTTTAAGGAAACTTCGAAAAAGTTTATTTATGATTTATCGCTCGATATATATGTATTAGAAGTTTAGGAAAATTAGATTCATTTTTACAACTTTTCGACTAAGCAGTGGCGATTTTACAAGGAAAATGTTGGTATTTTGACCATTTTTGTCGAAATCAGAAAAACATATATATGGGAGATATATCCAAATCTGAACCGATTTCAAGCAAATTTGGCACGCATAGTTACAACGCTAATTCTACTCCCTGTGCAAAATTTCAACTAAATCGGAGCAAAAAATTGGCCTCTGTGGGCAAATGAGTGTAAATCGGGCGAAAGCTATATATGGGAGCTATATCTAAATCTGAACCGATTTTGCTGATATTTTGCAATTTTTTCGAGACTCATAAAATATTGGGATCTACGGAATTTGAGGAAGATCGGTTGATATACACGCCAATTATGACCAGATCGGTGAAAAATATATATGGCAGCTATATCTAAATCTGAACCGATTTTTTTCCAAAATCAATAGGGATCGTCTTTGAGCCGAAACAGGACCCTAAACCAAATTTTAGAACAATCGGACTAAAACTGCGAGCTGTACTTTGCACACAAAAATACATCAACAGACAGACAGACAGACGGACATCGCTAAATCGACTCAGAATTTAATTCTAAGCCGATCCGTATACTAAAAGGTTGGTCTATGATTACTCCTTCTTGGCGTTACATACAAATGCACAAACTTATTATACCCTGTACTACAGTAGTGGTGAAGGGTATAAAAAACATATGTGCTGGTTTATCCACGTACGTACACGTACACCAACGACTTCAGTTATCCCCACAAGAAATAATCAAGTGCCGTCAAATCACACGAACGCCGAAGCCAATTCACCGGTTCATTTCTCGAAATAATGTAATCGTTGAAATTTTCTTTCAATAAATTCATTATTTCGCCCGGAGTATGACAATTGGTACTATCCAGTTGACACCACATTTCGCTTACATCTATATCATGAAGTTTTGGCAACAAAAATTTATTGATCATGAGTCACTATCGATTTCCATTCACGGTAACGTGTCGTTCTTCCTCATTTTTAAAAAAATAAACAGTACATATATCGGGATGCATTGAAAATTCTTGAACGGCGAGTGAATTACCTGTGCTCCAACTACGGCAATTTAGCTTGTTGAGATATCAATTCAGCAAAAAGTTCTTTTCATCACTGAAGATAATTTTTCAGTATAATATGATGATACGATTTGCAAGCGTTGTTCTGGAGTTAACCTAATCATGATGATTTGCCAAACAATACTGAGTAGAGACGTGACTTTAAACTATCAAAAGAGTTGTCAGACAACAGAGTGATTCATATTTAAAAAAAAAATTATAAAAAACATCCTTTATATATTTCGGAAGAAGTATATCATATTTGCACGATACAAACAAAACCTTATTTGATCGGATTCTAAAAATATATATGATTGAAGCAGACTGTGTTTGGGAGTATATGGTATATGGTACAGAAGCAGTTTTTTGAGGGTGTCGACATTACTTTTATATTAACTTATGGGTTCTTAAAATATCTTTGTCAAATACAAAGTCATATGTAAAATTTTCGTTTTACTACAATTTCAAGACATCCCTCCGAGCCAACAAATCTCGGCTATAGCAAACAATTCTACTTCTCTTATCCGCCATATGTTCCCTTGTAAATGTATGCACGTCTACCACTCAATGAGCATTGTGTAAATGAAAGTACTTCAGAGTTTATTAGCATATAACAACATACGCCAGCTACAAACCAGAAGCAGTATAAAAAAAGAGGGGACCACCACCACCAAAATTCCATATCCCCAACATCCCATCACCGTCATACAACCAATATTTAATACGAATAATTTCACTATAGCACTAGTAGTATCACTCCATCCATTTTGGAGTACAGACTTTATCATGAAGGTAACACCATTACCACATCAGCCCAAAACAAACCTCGGCTAACAACTTTTTTTGTAGATGCTTGGTAAAAAAACAGCATATAACATTCCTGCCGTCGAACAATCACGCCCAAAATGTTCACAACAATCCTCCAAACTGAGACCGCACCAAAAAAAGTGTGGCTCGTAATTATGGTGTAAATATAATACACATCCTATCTCCATTGTTCGTTCGCGGCAGTTAAGAAAGAAAAGTTGTTAACAAAAATTTGAATAATTCCAGAGGCATAAATATGCGTGAGGGCGGCGAAACTTAATAGAGTAATTAGATTATTTCTCCATCGATGGTGTGGTTACATGGCTAAATGTTTATAGTAGGGTGTGTCCCTTGGCAAGTTTATAGGAAGCGCTCAACTCGGTGAATACAATAGAATAAACTCACAAATCCTGGCGCAGCACGAGTTCGTCGCAACGATTAGCACAATAAATTCAAGTAAACTAATAATGTTAAAACTATTTCCCGGTGGCTTCAAAATGTTCTATACAATTATAGCGAAGGTTTTATAATTTCTTGTAACTAATATGTAAAAGATAACAATTGAACAAATTGAGGCAAGATGAAACATAAGCTTTGTAATGAAAAAGGAATACAGCTGATAACGAATATACAACAAGTACACACGGCTGAAGGATTACGTACAAAATTCAACTATAAGGCTATAGTTTCCACACCAAATGACAGATTTATTCATGCCAACTCTTTTTATTGTTTATAAGGGAGCCATCATGATGCAATTAGCATGCCCACCCTGCATACATACACGCAGAGAAGAAACATGATTGTCACAATCATATTCGAAGAGCAAAATAATATGATAGGAGCTATTTTTGCGGCGACCATGTAACATTTTAACCTGCAACCATGTTGGATCAGTGAACATGGTTCTAAGAAAAATATAATTGTCCTCATCTAAAATGTTATTATATTGATAAAAAGAATTTTGTTTGGATGAAAAGACAATGGTCACGATTTAAAATGTTATGGTATTCATTCAAAATGTTTTTCTTCTAGTTAAAAGAACATGGTCACAACCTAAAATGTTTTGATCTTTATGAAAAAACTTTTTTCATCGTCGAAAAAAGGACGCCACTTGAGAAAAGAAAACACAAAATTAACTTTATTTATTTGTTTTTATTTATTTATAAACTAATTCATTGTTTGTTTGCATTTATAATGTCAAACATCACATATTTTTACACACACTATTTTATTTCAATTTCAACAATAAGTAATCATTCCATATTTACATCGTGTGCCCATCAAATGTACAAACGCAGACATCATGTAACTGCAAATAAAAATAAATGATCCATATAGCAAAATGCAGAACAAAAAACAGTTATATTTTTCAATTACACTTTCCTTTTTTGTGTTCACATAAAACCACGTGCTACTTATGAATAAATAAATTAACACAAAACACCGTAAATCCGTATTCTCCGTCCATTCCAAGAAACAATCAACACACGACTGACGCGCAAAATGAAAATTGTGTACCTGCTCAATGTTTTTATAAAATTCTTGTCGCTGCAAAAAATTAAAAAATTAAATGGTCACGAAAACAATGTACATGGTCTTTATGGCCATGTAATGGTTGTAGACATGTCTATACGTAAGCTATAAAAATACTTTTTTCTCTGCAAAAAAGTAAAAAAATTGAATGGTCAGGTACATGATTTTCCTGACCATATAATGGTCTCAAATTCTATAATTTAAATAATAGAACATGTTTGCGGCATTTGAGAACCATTTAAATGCTTATTGCCAACATATATTTTTCTCCGCTCGAAAATTATTTTTACAAAGACAAAATACATGGTTTTCGCGACAATTACATACTCTAAATAAGCATTAAATGGATGCGGCAACCATGTCCAAACATGGTTTTTCTGTGCGTGTAGGATCGTGGGTTCAACCCCAATTTCGACCGAACACAAAAAAAAAACATTTTAGCGGTGGATTATACCCTCTCAGTAATGCTGGTGATATTTCTGAGTGCTTCAAAGCTTTTTAAAGTGGTTTTACCACAATGTGGAACGTCACGACGTCCGGATTCGGCTATAGAAAGTAGATCCCTTGTCAATGAGCTAAACACAGAATCGGGCGTTAAGACAGAAGTTCATCACAGTGGTATCACAATGGACTGAATAGTCTAAGAAAGTCTGAAATGTCGGTCAAGCCGATATTTCAGGCCCCCTTATTGTTTATAAGCTTAAAAAAGCATTTTGATATATTCCATTCAGAAAGAAGTAAGTAAAGTAGAAAGTCGGGCTATATCATACCCTAAACCACCCCTATTGAATTGGTAAACATAAGCATTTGTATTATTTCCTAATTTAAGAAAATTAAGGGGTGTATGCTCATGTTAGCTTATCTTAATCTGAACAGAAAGACTTGATATTAGGAGCTATAGTTGATTTTACACCTACAGAGTTAGTAGGCCATTAATATTGAGTCCATGATTAAAATAGACGAAATCGCTAAAGTAATGGTTGCTAATGTAGACAATTTGGTAAAAGAGCTATAAAAAGCTACATGTAATTCTAAACACGATCGGCTAATACATCAAAATTTGAAATTTGACATTAGTTAATAAATAAGAGCATTATTATTAAATGGGAGCTGACAAATACTTTGTTTTTCAAATTAATTTACAAAATCTAAAGCATATATATGCATATTTTATTAATTAAAGAAAATACAATTTCTTAAACCGTATGTAAACTTGTATAAGACTGTGTATATCTACATCTGAGTCAATTTGGATAATATTTTATGGGTTTGTTTGATATTAAGGGCCAAATTTTTTAAAAAAGGGGGATACATTTTTGAAAATAGGGCGATAAATATATATGGGAGCTATATCTAAATCTGTACCGATTTGGATGATACTTAGCAGGATTATTTAATACCACAGAGGGTTACCTTCTGCTAAACGTGAGTACGATTGGTTAATGAATAAGGCTATTATGACAAAATTTTTCAGAATCGGGCGATGCATATATATTGGAGGTATATCTAAAGGTATATCTAAATCTGAACATATTTCGATGATTTTTGGCACATACCGTCTGTACTATAAAAGATTAGAGTAAGCCAACTTTGAGTAAGATCGGTTAATCAATTAGGGTCTTATGATCAAATTCGGGAAAACCGGGCGACACATATATATGGGAGCTATATCTAAATCTGAACCGATGTCAAAGAAATTTTTAACACTTAAAGGAAGGTAAATAAGATTAATTAGTGCCAATTTGACGACGATTGGAAATTAAAGAAGCACACTGTGACCCCACTTGTCGAAATCGGGCGATCAATATTTCTGGTGACTTCTTATAGTATATATAGAAGATATATCTAAATCTCAACTGATTTCAAGCAAATTTGGCACACACACACGTATAATTTTAATTATACTCTCTGTGCAAAATTTCACGTAAATTGGATTACAACTTTGAACTCTGTGGTCAAATGAGTGTAAATCGGAATAAATATCTAGGGGAGCTATATCCAAATCTGAACCGATTTCAACCAAAATTTATATCGAAGACGTTATTTCTATTCTTTGTACAAAATTTAAACCCAATCAGGGTAAAACTATGGCTTCTGCGACCATATAAGTGGATATTGGGCGAAAGATATATAATGGAGCTATGTATATCTAAATCTGAACCGATTTCAAACAAATTCGGCACACTTTATGACATAATCAATTGCACTCCTTGTGCAAATTTTAAAACAATTCAGGCTGAAATTCTGGTTTCTGGGGCCATATTAGTAGATATCGGTCAAAAGATATATATGGGAGCTATTTCTAAAACTGAACCGATTATCACAATCAATAGTGTTCTATTCTGACCCAAAACACATACTTCGCGGATGTGGCTAGATCGACTCAGGGGCCGGCCCTAAACAATATTGCCAATATTGCCGGCCCTAAACATATGTTTATCTCGTCTCCTGGGTGTTGTTAGCATATGCACAAACTTCCTAGCAAAAAAATTGGAAGTTCTTCTTAAGGTACAACTTTAAAAGCACTTCCAAAAATGTCCTCCCACAGTTGTTCTTTATTTTAACCACACAGGAAGTTCATTTGAGTCAATTTTTTATAACTCCCTTATTTCATATTTTTAATGGGAATTTAAAATTTATTTCAAAAATTTATTTCAAATGGGTTAAAAACAGATTAAAAATTATTAAAATAATGCAAATTAAACACCCAGAGAAAGAATATGATCACCTCAAACATGTTTTAAGAGCAAAATGTTATTTTTGGGTGGTGACCATGTAACATGGTTTTCGCAACTATGTTATTTTCTCGGAAATCATGTATCTGATTTCGGCAAGCAATTTATATTTGACGATAAAATAACATTTTAGTGACAAACATGTTACATGGTCACCATACAAAAATAACATTTTGCTCTTGAAACATGTTTGAGGTGATCATATTCCTTCTCTGCGTGAAACAAGTATAAGTTCGGCCCGTCCGAATCTTATGTACCCTCCACCATGGATTGCGTAGTAACTTCTACTAAAATTTAATTGTAGATTACAGTAATCTACAATTAAATTACTTGGGTTTCGGCCGATGGCAAGGCGTCTTAAAACTTCTTAACATCATCTTCTAAATTGTAAGTTAGTCCATGCGGTATATATAGTAGACAAAAGAAAGGTCGATTAAATACGTATATATTCAGTTCTTGACCGGTATATATAGGGAAGAAATAATTACGAACCGATATGAACTTTTGTGCGGTAATTATAGAGCCAGAATTGAAATATGGGGGTCGCTTTATATGGCGGCTATATACAATTATGAACACGAGTCTATATATATATATATATATATATATATATATATATATATATATATATATATATATATATATATATATATATATATATATATATATATATATATATATATATATATATATATATATATATATATATATATATATATATATATATATATATATATATATATACTTTATGGGGTCTTAGAGCAATATTTCGATGTGTTACAAACGGAAGGACGAAGTTAATATACCCCCCATCCGGTGGTGGAGGGTATAAAAATGCTAAATCCTTTCTAGAAAAATTGCGAACTTTTGAAACTATTTCATGTCATACGTTCCAGACAAGTGTTATAATGCATTAAACATCATAAAAATTTTTAAAAATTATTTATTCATCAAAATATCACAAAATTTCTTTATTCACATCCAAATCACTCGATTCGCATCACACCTTAAGAACCCAGCAGAAAAATTTGGAAGTTCTTCCAAAGGCACAACTTTAAAAGCACTTCCAGAAGATGCACTCCCAATGATTGTCTTTATTTTAACTACCAAGGAAGTTCTTTTAATTAAATTTTTTATAACTTGGTTTTTTCATACTTTTAATGGATAATTTTAACTTTTTTTGTTTCAAATAGGTTAAAAACAAAGTAAGAATTCATAACATGGTACAAAATATTTGAATTTTGCCGACAAAAAATGCTAAATCCAATCTGAAAAAATTGTGAATTTTTGACGTTTCCGAGAAGCGTTAGAATCCATTAAAAATTGTAACAAATTATCACAGAATTTTTTAATTTACATCCAAAACATTGAATCCGGATCACACATAAAGAAGTGATGCAAATTCAGTGCAACGGCTGTTGAAATGGAGGACTTCCGTCCTATGACAAGCCCATGTTAAATTCATCGCTTTTGCGTCAATTTTGCTCCACTTCCGGATCCAAAAAGAACATTTTCATTACTTTTTTGGCGACGCTTTTTTTGCTGGGAAGTGATGCAAATTCTGTGCAACGGCTGCTGAAATGGTGGACATCCGTCCTATTGCAAGCCCATGTTAAAATCATCGCTTCTGCGCCAATTTTGCAAAACTACCGGAGCCAAAAAGAACATTTTCACATTTTTGTCTTTTTTTGCTGGATTATAGTACCCAGGTCCATAGGGTGGCGCAGGGTATAAATATATATGTGCACTGAAAAAAATATTGTCGTGAGGTCAAAGATTTCACGTCTTTAAAATACGAATACAAATTTTGCTTATCACACCCTCAAAAAAAATCGCTTCTTTAACATATGTTCCAAACATATTTTGCAGGAAGCACATATATTATTGCATACTGCCGAAACATTAATATGTTTGTTTTATGTGAACATATTATATGTTTGGAAGCATTTTGAGCCAAAAATATTATATGCTTGGAAGAATTTTTTCCCAAACACGATTGTACTCATTCCCTAACATACTCGTAATTTTCACTTCCACGAAATTTTTTAGTTATTGGCTCCTTTTTCTGTAATACAAATAATGTTCAATAAATTATTCACTTTTATAAATTTTTTAAATTTTACCTTTCGCCTGCACGGAGAATCGAACCGAGGACCGTAAGCCAACACACTATCCATTGGGCTACGTAGCTGTTATAGTCATCAGTAGATAATTATCGTTTTAAGTTACATTTATATAGCATAGTTTGCAGCGCCCACGAGCCCATGCAAACATAACATTATTTAACAGAAACATACATTTGTTTGCCACGTGGAGCAGTGGTTAGCATGTCTGCCTTGCATACAAAGGGTCGTGGGTTCAATCCCTGCTCCGACCGAACATTTTTTTTTTTTTTTTAATTTACACATTTATATTTATACTATATTATTTTTTTTTTAAATGAAACTTCGAAATGTGCGTTATTAAAGATTTATAGTCAGTAACAGCGCTTGATATAAACGAAATTGACAGATTTTTGGATAAAATATTATTTTTTATTGCAAAAATAACAATATTGTAATAAAAAACTGTTTTTGTACAAAACTTTAAAATTTGGAAGGAATTCAAAAACTAACAAAAGAAGAACGTGGAGTCGAGTATAAACATACATACATAATTTTATAATATAAACATAAATTTATTAAGGAGTGAACAGTTTTTTACTAGCATTTAACACCATCGCTCTGAAATGCCTTTTATTTTTCTTTAATAATTCATTTTAAAGAAAATAAACTTTTTAAATTGTTTTAGCTGTAAAACTCGAACTTAATGCCCGCTTTTATATTTGATGGTGTCCGTCAACTCCTCGTGGACTACTTTTTAAAAAAGAGGAACTAAAGTTTGTTTTTTTTACATTTTACTATGTAATTTTTCACTATTTCCTCCTTATTTTATTTTACTGTCCCAAATCTAAAAAGAGTATAGTGCCCTTTCGTTATTTTTATGAAGACCCCTGATTTCTTTTAACGAACCAAGAAAAAAATTGTGCCCATAATGCCAAAATGATAAACAAAACACATGTCCACACATATATAAAATGCTGCTCTCAAGGCGAAAACATAAGCTGTTTGTTCTTCAAATGTCTATTCTCTTGGTTCCGAATGTATATTCTCTTTATTCAAATTAAATAATATTTAGACTTAAACATATCAAATGTTTGGCCTTATCATAAAACAGTTTTCCGAAACAACATACAAGCGGTTTCACAGAAATTGTTCTCTTTTGACTCTTTTGCTGTGTTATATTGATATCTTTCGTCAACTCTCCCGGTTTCCATCTCTATTTCTCTCTATACTCTCTCTGTCGCTTTGAATAAAATATCACAACATATGTATGTTTAGTCGAAATTTGTAAATTTATATATGTTTGTATTCACACATATGATTTTTATGAAACATTCATGCCCCAAACATAATATATTCTAACATATTAACATAGATGTCCCAAACATTTAGTGTTAGTTTAGGAACATTACATGTTCGCACTTAAATATATTGTGGTTTAAAATCGTGCCCGAAACGCATTTTGTTTATATCGGAACATATGAAAAACATATTTTTCTAACTGTGCATAGAAGACGCATTTCTCTAAAATAAAGTTATTTTCCTTGTCCAAAAGTCGATAAACTTTTCAATGAAGTCGTATTGTCCTTATAATTAAGTGATTTGACTTAATAATGGGTATCTTAACATGAAAGAAAAAATGTATAGGCTAAGGTCAACTTGACTTTAATAATTCAGAAAAATTCTTTGAATTTAATGAAATTGTCTTTATATTTGCTGTCTTTTTGCATCTTGACTACAAAGCAAAAAATCGTTCAAATATAGGACATGTTTTTCAAAACTTTATTTTAAAGAAGTTTTTTACTTCAAACATAGCATTTCTACTGGAAGTCGAGTCCTAATTTGGAAAATAAAGTTGCCGTTAACTCTTTTTTAAAGGACTTTGATAGCATATGAAGAAAAAGCTGAGAAAGCGAAAATTAAAATTTTCTTCCTAGAAGCAAGTACACAAAACCTAAATTTAAAAAAGAATTGTGTCTTAAAAGTATCCTTACTTATTTAATTATTTTTGCCAAAGAACATGTCTCATTAAAAATATTATAACATATAAACATCACTGGAATTATTCAATTTTATCCATCTTCCAAATCACAGGTTGAGGATTTAAATCACATACTCCGGTGAAAATATGCCACACAAAGGGTTCAATTTGGGGACATAAAATACTTTATGATTTTTGTTGGCCAACATAATGTATACAAGACACGGCAATTTTCGCTGTTCGATCACATTGTGGCATTTGGGAGTTCCATTTGGATTTTGGTGTGAGAGAGGGTATTGCAAAATTCAGTCAATATGAATTTGGTTACTACAGAAAAGTACTTGTGTAGTGGACTTTGTGTGCAGTGAGTTACAACTTTAGTGTTTTTCCAGCAACAAAGGCAAATTTTGGATTTGCATTTTTGCGAAACATTTGTATACAATAGCCGAAGGGCATTATAGGGAATTTAGACCAAATGCAAACGAAAAAGAAAAAAGTTTATGAAATTACTATTTCCTCGAATCAAAGTGTTTGCACTATGTGTGCAATTTCGAAGATAATTAAAATAAATCATCGACGGCGTGATTCAAACGAAATCAAAATCTTGTTTACTCATTAGAGAAGCGTGTCAAGTTTGAAGTGGATCAGAGGATAAATTCAACCCAAGAGGGTCAAAAAGTCAAATTTACACTGAAAAAAGCATGCCCGGTTCCAAAGATTTTGTCTTGACACTAATGACTTTGGTATTAATTCCGAGCCAAAGAAGTGGAGAATTGAAGTAAGGATACTTTTAAGACAGAATTGTCTTTTAAATTTAAGATTTGCGTACTTGATTCTAGGTAGTAAATTTTTATTTTTTATTTTTTTATGTCGTTTTTTATGTAAAATTAAAGTCCTTTAAAACGTGTTAATGACAATTTAAATTTTCAAATAGACTCCACTTCAAGTAAAAAATATGCTATGTTTCAAGTAAAAATTGTCTTTAATCGTCTTGCTTTGTTGGCATGATGCAAAAAGGCCAGACATTTAAAGACAATTTCATTAATTTTAAAGAATTTTTCACACTAATTAAAGGCAAGTTGATCTTAGCCAAACAACATTTTCTTTCATTTTAATATACCCATTTTTAAGTCGAATCACTTAATTATAAGGAAATAACGACTTTATAGAAAGGTTTACCGTCTTTTGGACAAGGAAAAAACTTTATATCAGAGAAATGCGTCTTCTATGTTAAGCAAAAAAACGACAATACTTTTTTCAGTGTGCGAATTGGCTGTAAATATATATAAAGCGGATGAAATCATTAGGTTCAAATGTTATTGAATTTGTGATCAATTTTAGATATAGCCCCTATATACGTATAGCTGGATCCACGAAATGCGGTTATATTTGGCTTATTTACTAATCGATTGTCTTAAAATTTAAATTTTCTATGAGGAGAAGAAATTTCAAGGTGTTACAAAGTGATTGACAAATTTTCACTCTACTATGGTGGAGTTTACAAAAATATTCAGTAGAAAAACAACCCATAGTGCATTACCACTTCACATCACCGTCACCGCATGAGTCCACAGGGTCTCAAATCGCCATCACCATTTTCTCCATCAACATGAGATGATGATCAATGTCATCACATGCCACATGATGAAATGCAATGAAAAATTGTATGTGGAGTTACTGTCTCCGTAAGATACTATTTTCCTATTCAGAGGCTTAGAAAATGCGTAGACAAACATCCGTTTGACATGGTTTATTGCCATTGTTGGGTTTTTGAATTCTGTGGTTTTATGAGCAGAAATCACAAAGGAAATGGTTTTCCATTCCTGTAGGCAATGGTGGTTTATATTGTTTCTTTTTTTTTTTTTTTTGAATTTTCAATTTTCTATTTTACAAAGCGAAGTATATGGCTTAGGTATGAAAGCCAATGTGGTGATGAAATGAAAGGTATTCCTAAGAAGGCGAAAAGATGAAAGAAAGGGAAAAGCGCAACATTGTTTCAAATCTAAAGGATCTGACGACAGAATTTGATGAAGTTATTAATTACACATTGGATCTCCCATAGAGTCAATGTTTAAAATAGAGTTTCAGTGGTGCAATGTTGTGGTGTTAGCATACCCGTCTGGTATACAAAGATCATGAGTTCAATCCTAGTTTTGAGCAAATATCAAAAAGCTTTTCAGCGGTGGATTATCGCCACTCAGAAATGCTAGTGACATTTCTATGTGTTTCAAAAGAAGAGAAACACATAGAGAAGAAAATTTCATCCGATCAGGCTGAAATTCGGTACATGGTGTTAGTATATGGTCTCTACCAACCATGCAAAAATTGGTTCATATCGGTCCACTTTTACGTATAGCCCCCATATAAACGCACTCCCAAATTTGGCTTTCGATTGCTCTAAGAGAAGCAAATTTCATCCGATCCGGCTGAAATTTGGTACATTGTGTTAGTATACGGTCTTTAACAACCATGCAAAAATTGGTCCACATCGGTCCATAATTATATATAGCCCCCATATAAACCGATCCCCAGATTTGGCTTGCGGAGCCTCTAAGAGACCTCAGGAGCCCCTTGAAATTTTATACATGGTGTTAGTATATGGTCTCTAATGACCATGCAAAAATTGGTCCACATCGGTGCATAATTATATATAACTCCATATAAACCGATCGCCAGATTTGACCTCCGGAGCCTCTTGGAAGACCAAAATTCATCTGATTCAGTTGATATTTGGTACGTGGTATTAATATATGGCCTCAAACACCCATGTAAAAATTGGTCGAAATCGGTCCATAATTATGTATAGCCCCCATATAAACCGATCCCCAGATTTGACCTCCGGAGCCCCTTGGAAGAGCAAAATTCATCGGATTCGGTTGAAATTTGGTACGTAATGTTAGTATATGGTTTCCAACAACCATGCATGAATTGGTTCATATCAGTCCATAATTATATATAGCCCCCATATAAACCGATCCCCAGATTTGACCTCCGGTGCCTTGTGGAGAAGCAAACTTCATCCGATCTGGTTGAAATTTTGTACGTGGTGGTAGTATATGATATTTAACAACCATGCCAAAAGTGGTCCATATCAGTCTATAATCATATATAGCCCCCATATAAACCGATCCCGAGATTTGGTTTTGGAGCCTTTTGGAGGAGTAAATTTTCTCCGAGTCAGTTGAAGTTTGGTAGATTGTGCTAGTATATGGCCGTTAACAACCATGCCTAACTAGGTCCATATCGGTCTAAAGTTATATATAGGCCTCAGATAAATCGATCCCCAATCACACAAAAATTGGTCCATATCAAGTTCATAATTGTATATAGTCCCCATATAAGCGACCCCCATATTTCAATTCTGGCTCCCTACGTACCGTGCAAAAGTCCATATCGATTCGTAATTATTTGTAGACTTACATACCTTTTTGTCTAATATATACCACGAGTGGACTAACTCACAATTTAGAAAACGATTTAAGATACCACAACCCAAGTAATTCGATTGTGTATAACAGTCTTTCGTAGAAGTTTCTACACAGAAAAAAAAGTGTCTCGTAAATTTAAGAAGATTTTGACAATAATTTATTACATGAATTTTCCAGAATTTTAGTTCATTTTTCGTATCTTCAACGAAAATTAACTACTCGAAAGGAAATTTTACAAATTCTAAGTAGCAATCATTTAGTTCATGGCCTACAAAATACGGTGGAAATTTCCTTAAAAAATGTCTTAACTGGTAGTTAAAAATTCGTTTGTCATGCTATAAAACTACTTGTGAAATGTAAAGTATTTTCTTAATAATAAATGCAATTTACTATAAGATTTTTTTGTATGAGAAAATATTTTTTTACGAAAAATTAACTTGAAAGAGGATAGCAATTTCTTACTGACAATTCCTATAGTTAATAATTGTTGGTAAAAAATTACCCAATGAAATATTTTTAGTTCACATGTAATTAAATTTATAGACATTTGCGTCAAAAATGGTAGATAACATTTCATGAAAATTTTGCAAATTTTAAGTTAAACGTTTCATCGTTCATAAACTGGTGTGCCTTTACGAATATTATTCTTAGAGTAAATTGTCAGCAGATGCGATGAACTAATGCATAGTACAGAGATCTTTATCGGAATAGTGGAATGTGATTAATGTAAAGATGATGTTACTTGAGTTTTGTTGTGTATACATGAGCGTCGGGTTGTTTTTATTTTTGTTCATTTAGTGGTTTGTGTGTGTGTTTGTTATTCGTGGATGGTTTATTTGGCTGGATGAGGTGTTGTTTTCAATAAAGGCACATGTGTTTTTGTTGTTGTAGGGATGTTTTGGCTTTGCTTGGTTTTGTTTGGCATGCTTCGTTGTATAGTTGGCGTTGGCGTGGGTTGTTGCATCTTTTAAGCAGGTATGCAACGGAAATATAAAGGCATGGAATATTTTGTATTTTTGAGACATATATTGGTGTTTGTTTATTAAACCTTTTAAATGAAAGTTATTAATATTTTAACGGTAGTTTAGAAAAAAGTTATTAAGAATATTTAGGAAAATATGTTGAAATTGAAAGTGTATTGAAATTTTTATTATTCAATGTAAAAAAATAATATTCAATTCCAGATGAATTTGGAAAATTTTTGTAATATCTCAGCGTATAGTTTAGTCATAAATTGGTAAGTATTTTTTAATATGGCTTTCTTTTAAAAATAATATTTTTTATGTATATCATTATTAGTTAATTAATTTTTTTGGATACCAGTTTAATGTTTTTCTTTGTTGTAAAAGCAATATTTAATTTCAGAGTAACTCCAGATGGATTCGAACAAATTTAAAAAATAGAGAATTGGTAAGTTTTCTTTTACAAATTGGCTTTCTTTCAACTAGAATATTTACATTTTTATCATCAAAATTACAGGTTTTTACATTACAATTTTTGTTAAACCAATGTAATATTTTTAATGTAAAAAACAAATATTTAATTTCAGAATAACCCCTTAAAAATTTGGAAAAATTTTTAGTACTAAAGGAGTAAGGAGCTTGTAATTTAATAGTGAATTGGTAAGGATTCTTTGACTTTCTTTTAACCCTGGACAGTCATCCTTATTTTTTCTACATTAACGTCATCCTTCGTCATTTTGACTACGGCTCATTTCAAGACGCTATCATTTTCATCGTGAGCGAAAAAGTGAACCAAACTTGAGTTTATTTTCTTATTCAATTTGGTTTTAAGTAGTATAAAGCAAAAATTCATAAAACGGTCGAATTAGTATAATTTAAATTTACCATTTCCCAAAAGACTAAAATGCATTTTAAATCGAAAATAAAATGTCGTCATTTTGACGAATGATGACTGTCTATGGTTAACCAGAATATTTGTTTTTTTATCCATATTATTATTTTTTCCATTAGTTTTTTTTACCATTAGATTTTTTAGAAACCTATTTAATAATTGTATTTAATGTAAAAAATAAATATTTAATTTCAGAGTAACCCAAATATATTTCCCCTCAGCGTACAATTTAATAGAGAATTGGTAAGTTTTATATTAAAACTTTGGCTTTCTTTCAACTAGAATATTTATTTTATTATATCCTTCACATCGATAACAACACAACTCTAATTGTTTCAGGTATAAATTTTATGAGATACGTTTTCCAAAGAAAAGTTGAATTCCTTACACCATTTGATAAAATGCCTCCAAATATGGTAAGTTACAAGCTAAAATGATGAATTAAAAAACTATATTTCATTACATGGAGTTAATTTTTAACAAGTTTCATTATTGATTCCATTTTTTCCAGCAAGATATGTGAAAAAATTATCTACGATGAATAAAAAAAGGATAAGTCAAAATGTCCAAACAGCGAGTTCAAATGAACTACTCTCTGTTCCACGCGGTCATAATTTTTATTCACAAAAAACATTGTATTAAGAACTTTCATCATAAGTTTTTATAATAAAGTACTTTTGCTTAAAGAAAGTTTAATTTTAACGTATGAAAATGTTCATAATAGTAAAACGGTTTGTTGTTCCTTTAATTATTTAATTTCTCTGTAAAGTAAACCAAAATAATACTGACTTGTTAACTTGGTAGGGGTATATAAATCTTATGGCGTTGTAAAAATGAACTAAAATACAATGTTATAGATGAACTAAAATTTAAGAGAATTATAAACTAGACAAGTTGAAAAAAATCTTAAGGGCTAAATCATGGTCAATATTACTACAGTTTAGTTCATTTTGCAATGGAAAAAGGTTCACTGTTTTTTCAGTGTACGCAATCCATGGTGGAGGGTACATAAGATTCGGCCTGGCCGAACTTACGGCCGTTTATACTTGTTTTACTTGCAGCATACTCTCTTGGTCTCTCTTTCTAAACACATAAGTGTTTATAGGCAATTTCTAAATTAATATATGTTTGCATCCACACATACTATATCTAAAAAGTGTTAAGTCCCAAATATAATATGTCTAACACATTAATATATATTTCGCAAACATGTTATGCTAGTTTATGAACATTAAATGCTCGCACTTAAAAATAAAATGCTAAAAATTTGAGTTCCAAACATATAATTTTAACACCCAAACATATTACAAACAATCTTTTTCGTCTCTGTAGAGCTTCGAAGAATGGTTTTGAAAATACACTAAAAAAACACAAATGCATAAAAATGGAATGAATTGCAAATGCATAAAAATTATTCTAGCTTTATATTTCTCTTTTTTACTAGCATGGTGTTTCGTCCCAGAAAGTTAGCCGATTTAAATTATAATTCTAGAGATTTTGGAAATATAAAACTTTACCCTTTTCCTTACAAATTTGAAGGAGTTAAATTGGTATCCAAATTTTTGGTATACATAGTGGTGAAGGGTGTAATATAGACGGTCCCGCCCTAGTTCGGACTTTACTTACTTGTTTTACATTACATTATGTTTCGACAATGACAAAGTTATAAGCAATAGAGTGAACAAATCCAATGTCAAATCTTGCAAATATGAGCAACTCACCCACACAAAAATGCCACTCGGCCACAAAAAAATGCACTAGAAATAAATTTTTTAATTTTTGTTTCGAATTCAGTTGATCAAAATACATAAGAAAAATCAGATCTCATCCAAAGTACATGAAAAAGAAAATATTTTGTAAACTAGTGTTATCAATGGTATACAACCATTGGCTGGCCAGTGTTTTTCCAAGAAATCAGAAAAACCAACCGCCGAAGACGGATCACTCTTCACCACGACAATCCATGCACTCACAAATCGGTTTGATTTGTCATTAACAGGTTGGCTGATAAGTCCCCGGTCTAACAAAAGAAAAAAAAAACATTTTTTTTGTCAAAATTCGTTTTTATTATTCAACATAGTTCCCTTCAAGAGCGACACAACGATTATAACGACCTTCCAATTTTTTGATACCATTTTGGTAGTACTCCTCCTTTTGCCTCAAAATAGGCCTCATTTTCGGCGATCACCTCTTCATTGCAGCCAAATTTTTTCCCTGCGAGCATCCTTTTGAGGTCTGAGAACAAGAAAAAGTCGCTGGGGGCCAGATCTGGAGAATACGGTGGGTAGGGAAGCAATTCGAAGCCCAATTCATGAATTTTTGCCATCGTTCTCAATGACTTGTGGCACGGTGCGTTGTCTTGGTGGAACAACACTTTTTTCCTCTTCATGTGGGGCCGTTTTGCCGCGATTTCGACCTTCAAACGCTCCAATAACGCCATATAATAGTCACTGTTGATGGTTTTTCCCTTCTCAAGATAATCGATAAAAATTATTCCATGCGCATCCCAAAAAACGGAGGCTATTACTTTGCCAGCGGACTTTTGAGTCTTTCCACGCTTCGGAGACGGTTCACAGGTCGCTGTCCACTCATCCGACTGTCGATTGGACTCAGGAGTGAAGTGATGGAGCCATGTTTCATCATTGTCACACACTCAAAAAAAAAAAAGTGAACTCTCTATTTCACTAAAGCCAATTTAACTTTATTTTAGTTCATGGAATTATTATGTTTGGAGAATGTTTCCTCTACTCTAATAATTTTTTGTGTACGTTAGTTAAATTAACTAAGACCGAGGAAGAAAATATACACAAATGAAGGATAAAGATTAACTAAATTCGTGTCTTCCACAAAATAGTTCAATATTTCTTTAAATTTGTAAATTTTACTACAAATGCGTCCATCGTGAACTTCGTATGTCACTAAAGACATTCTTGCAATTTTTAACTCCAATTTTTTCCTTCTAACTACCAAATTTTCTTTAAAAAGCGAAAAAACTTAATTATGTCTAATAAATTTTCTTGAATTTGTAGAAAAATATTTACTTATTTTTATGTTATCGGCGTGATGCCAGCGTTATACTGTTTACTGTTATACTGTTTAGTTAAAATTTTCTAAAAATATTCAAAATTTTCTAAAATTATCCAAAATTTTTCTTCCTGGTGGGTTCACAGTTTTTTCAGTGCATATCGACGGAAAAACTCGGGTGTATTACGAGTTAACAGCTGCAAACACCGCTCAGAATCATCAACACGTTGTTGTTTTTGGTCAAATGTGAGCTCGCGCGGCACCCATTTTGCATGGAGCTTCCGCATATCCAAATATTGATGAATGATATGACCAACAGGTTCCTTTGATATCTTTTAGGCCTCTGCTATCTCGATCAACTTCATTTTACGATCATTCAAAATCATTTTGTGGATTGTTTTTGATGTTTTCGTCGGTAACCACCTCTTTCGGGCGTCCACTGCGTTCACCGTCCTCCGTGCTCATTTCACCACGCTTGAATTTTGCATACCATTGATTTCCCTGGGGCAGAGTCCGGAAACTCATTATCAAGCCAAGTGTTTGCTTCCACCGTATTTTTCCCCATCAGAAAACAGTATTTTATCAAAACACGAAATTACTTTTTTCCATTTTTTTCACAATAACAAAAGTTGCTTCACAAAAGACGCTCTATCTCACAAACTAATTGACTTACAGGTGTCAAATTTTGACACGAATCATTTGAAGGTTGGTACTATATAAAAATAATATGCATTTAATACTAGCGACGCCATCTATGTGTCAGACCGGCGACTTATCAGCCAACCTGTTATGTGACTTGGCACCGAAAGTCTTCTTTTTATACCCGTGTGTAAAAAATAGTATGAGAGGCCAACGATTCGACATCTTAAGAAGTGGTTTATGCATTTAGAATGCATCAGTGTGGCAAAAGTGCTTTGGCAATGGGTTCAAAAGCATAAATCGATTTTCGATAATGAATATTTGTTTTTGTTCTCTTATTATGTTACAAAATATAAAAGGCAAACCTCGTATTGAGAAAATATGAAGTTTCATAAAAATTTCATATTAGTTTTTCACACAGATCAAGATTATTATAACCTAACCACAAGGGGCCAATATTTGTGTTTCTTTGCGAGGGGTCTATGTGCAACCATTCAAATTCGATTTATAGGTCATACCACCTTCGACGAGAAAACGCATAGACCTGTCCCATTTCCCAAATAACATTCCCAATGTGTCTTCAATCGAACTAGCGCGAAATATAAAATAACTACAATGTCCAATATTAGTTATCAGTGGAGGAATTGTGTTACCCCACTTGGTTCGATTTTATTAACTTTTCGGATTGGTAAACTTAAACATTGTAAAATAAGCTTCAACTTAATTTAAAGAATCCCCAAATAATGTTAAGGATTTAAATAAATTTATAAGCCACACATATGCATTCTATCGGACGGAAACAACAACAATACCATTGGCGAAAATAGACATGGAGCAAGAATACTCTGTCTGGTCCAAAAACTTGCACACTTTTGGGAATATGAAACATAGAAGCGACCAAAGAGATAGTACACTCACACTGATACACTTCTTATTTTAATAGAGAGAAGGATGCTTTACTTTCTTCTGTGCGCTCTACAATAAGCACCGAAAATGGAACGGAAAATACTAAGAAACTATCGGGGGAATTTCGACAATTTATTTACAAACTCAAGCGCATAGTTATCTAAAACTGTTTATGCAAAATAATGTTACATTATATTTTTATCGTAAAAATACCATAGAGCCAAGAGACTTATAAAGGCATATACAGACAAACACAATGTACCCATACTTGCCTGTAAAAGAATATACAAACAGGGATAAAGTGAAATAGATAGGAGCTCCGACAACAGCTGCTATGCCACTATTACTGTAGCAGTGCACATTGGTGTAATTTTCTTAATTTGGTGTAAACTAAAATGTCTACACTGACGAAAAAGACTGTTTTTTATATGTTTCGGTGTAAAAATTATATGTTTGGAACTCAAATTTTTAGCACATTATTTTTAAGTGCAAGCATATAATGTTCATAAACTAGTAAAGGGTGATTCTTTTGAGGTTAGGATTTTCATGCATTAGTATTTGACAGATCACGTGGGATTTCAGACATGGTGTCAAAGAGAAAGATGCTCAGTATGCTTTGACATTTCATCATGAATAGACTTACTAACGAGCAACGCTTGCAAATCATTGAATTTTATTACCAAAATCAGTGGCAGAAAATCCGCTTTTTTATCGACAAATTTTGTTCAGCGATGAGGCTCATTTCTGGTTGAATGGCTACGTAAATAAGCAAAATTGCCGCATTTGGAGTGATGAGCAACCAGAAGCCGTTCAAGAACTGCCCATGCATCCCGAAAAATGCACTGTTTGGTGTGGTTTGTACGCTGGTGGAATCATTGGACCGTATTTTTTCAAAGATGCTGTTGGACGCAACGTTACGGTGAATGGCGATCGCTATCGTTCGATGCTAACAAACTTTTTGTTGCCAAAAATGGAAGAACTGAACTTGGTTGACATGTGGTTTCAACAAGATGGCGCTACATGCCACACAGCTCGCGATTCTATGGCCATTTTGAGGGAAAACTTCGGAGAACAATTCATCTCAAGAAATGGACCGGTAAGTTGGCCACCAAGATCATGCGATTTGACGCCTTTAGACTATTTTTTGTGGGGCTACGTCAAGTCTAAAGTCTACAGAAATAAGCCAGCAACTATTCCAGCTTTGGAAGACAAGATTTCCGAAGAAATTCGGGCTATTCCGGCCGAAATGCTCGAAAAAGTTGCCCAAAATTGGACTTTCCGAATGGACCACCTAAGACGCAGCCGCGGTCAACATTTAAATGAAATTATCTTCAAAAAGTAAATGTCATGGACCAATCTAACGTTTCAAATAAAGAACCGATGAGATTTTGCAAATTTTATGCGTTTTTTTTAAAAAAAAAGTTATCAAGCTCTTAAGAAATCACCCTTTATAACATGTTTGGGACATATATCGATGTCACCATTCCAAAGTACGCTAAGTCTAAAAAGTAAATGTTACAGGAAACAAGTTCAAAGTTTTTTTTTTTTGTTTTGTTTTAATTTCTCAAAAACCATATAAGATATAAATTCACTTTAAAGATATAAATTCACTTTTTCGGTCTTAAAATCATGTTTATTGTAGATTCAATTCAAAATAGTGATAATAGAACATGGCTAAAAATGACTTAGACCACTTTAGACCGAACAAAGCTTAAAACTTAAATCACAGGCTACGTGCTACATTAACCATACCATTTGATAGAAGTGTCCAATAAATGGGAACTTTTGACAGGATGCAATTCATATCAATCCGAATAAAAACAACGCACTCCATGAAAAAAACGATAAGTTGACTTAGCGTACTCTGGAATCAGGACATCGATATATTAATATGTTAGAACACTGAAAAAAGCATGCCCGTTTCCAAAGATTTTGTCTTTACTTTAACAATTTTGGTATTGATTCCAACCAAAGAAGTGGAGTATATAAGTAAGGATACTTTTAAGACACAATTCTCTTTTAAATTTGGGTTTTGTGTACTTGCTTCGAGGAAGCAAATTTAAATTTTTCGCTTTTCAGCCTTTTTCTTCATAGGCTATCAAAGTCCTCTAAAACTGAGTTAACAACAACTTTATTTTCTAAATTAAGACTCGACTTCCAGTAGAAATTATGCCATGTTTCAAGTAAAAACTTCTTTGGTGTTGGAAAACATGTCCTATATTTGAACGATGTTTTGCTTTGTAGTCAAGATGCAAAACGACAATAAATTTAGAGAATTTTTCTGAATTATTAAAGTCAAGTTGACCTTAGCCCAAACATTTTTTTCATGTTATGATACCCATTTTTAAGTGAAATCACTTAATTATAAGGACAATACGACTTCATTGAAAAGTTTATCAACTTTTGGACAAGGAAAAAAACTTTATATTAGAGAAATGTGTCTTGTATGCTAAGCAAAATTTGCATTCGTATTTTAAAAACATGAAATCGTTGACCTCAGGACAATATTTTTTTCAGTGAACATATTATGTTAGGTACCTTACATTTTCTTAATTATAATATCTCTGGATTCAAACATATAAAGTTGGGAAATTTCGTATAAACATATATATATATGTTTAGAAACGTCAGAGAGAGCGAGAGAGTAGAAAAAAGATAAATATGGGGGACGGAGATAGATAACGAAGTACATATATAGATTAGAGGTGTGTACGTGAGTAATATTTTACTCACGATCACGCACACTCACGACGAAGAAATCTTATTCACGCACACTCACGCACGATATTTTTTGGTAGGACTCACGTTCACGAAAACAAAATTTGTACTCACGCACGAAAATCTTTTAAATGGCGTGATTCACGAAAAATGTCGTGACTCACGAGAAACCTCGTCACTCACGAATAATTTTATGAGTAATTTACCTATAGAACCTGACTAAAAATATGAGTATGATTAAAATCGAGAGCATTATAAAACTCTTACCACCTAGGATGTCACTAATACATATTATAAATGAATTCAAATCGTAAGCATTTTATTTTCGTTAGCTGGAATATTTTCGTGAGTGTGTTTTTCCGAAATTCGTTACTCACGCACAATAACGAATATATTATTTTCGTGACTAACGCTCGACATTTGGTTGGTTAATCACGCTCACGAACACTCACGCCGATACCATCAGCGTGACACACGCATGAGTCACGAAAATTTTCGTGACTCACGACAATTTCATGTCAAGTGCACACATCTAATATATATAAGTACGAGGGCAGTTCGGAAACTTCTTAGCCTAGCACAAAAAGCGCGGTATAAACAGAAAAAAGTTAAGTGTTTTGGAAACTTCCATCTCTATTATGAACGCATGTTAAATTTTGTTTCGATGTAGCAATTCCTTCATATAGAAACAGGTGTTCAAAAAAGACACATCCGCAATTTTTATACCCTGCGCTACACTATGGAACAGGGTATTATAAGTTAGTGCATATGTTTGCAACACCCAGAAGGAGACGAGATAGACACATGGTGTCCGTGGCAAAAATGCTTAGGGTGGGCTCCTGAATCGATATAGCCATGTCCGTCTGTCTGTGAACACATTTTTGTAATCAAAGTCTAGGTCGCAGTTTTGATCCAATCGACTTCAAATTTGGCACAAGATGTATTTTGGCTCGGTATAGAACCCTGTCGAGTTTGGAAGAAATCGGTTCAGATTTAGATATAGCTCCCATATATATCTTTCGTCCGATATGGACTTATATGGCCCCAGAAGCCAGAGTTTTACCCCAATTTGAAATTTTGCACTAGGAGTACAATTAGTAGTGTAGTCAAGTGTGTCAAGTTTTATTGAAATCGGTTCAGATTTAGATATAGCTCCCATATATATCGTTCGCCCGATTTACACTCATATGACCACAGTGGCCATACTTTTACTCCGATTTACTTGAAATTTTGCGCAGAAAGGAGAATTAACATTCCAACTGTCTATACCAAATTTGGTGGAAATCGGTTCAGATTTAGATATAGCTCCCATATATAGCTTTCGCCCGATTTACACTTATATTATGTGGTCATAATTTATTACTCCGGTTTAGTTGAAATTTTGCACAGAGTAGAATTAGCATTGTAGCTATGCGTGCCAAATTTGGTTGAAATCGGTTCAGATTTAGATATAGCTCCCATATATATGTTTTTTTGATTTCGACAAAAATGGTCGAAATACCAAAATTTCCTTGTAAAATCGCCACTTCTTAGTCGAAAAGTTGTAAAGATTATTCTAATTTTCCTAAACTTCTAATACATATATATCGAGCGATAAATCATAAATAAACTTTTGCAAAGTTTCCTTAAAATTGCTTCAGATTTAAATGTTTCGCATATTTTTTGACTAACATTGCGTTCCACCCTAGTCCATTAGCCGATTTAAATTTGGAGTCTATAGATTTTGTAGAAGTCTATCAAATTCTGTCCAGATCGAGTGATATTTAAATGTATGTATTTGGGACAAACCTTTATATATAGCCCCCAACACATTTGACGGATGTGATATGGTATCGAAAATTTAGATCTACAAAGTGGTGCAGGGTTTAATATAGTCGGCCCCGCCCGACTTTAGACTTTCCTTACTTGTTTCTTATTGTTAATGGGAAATTTATTTTTTTGTGTTTCAAATAGGTTAAAAACAGATTAAGTATTAATGAAATGGTACAAAGTATTTAAGTTTAGCCGAAAAAAATGCAAAATCGTTTGTAGAAAAATTTCGAATTTTTGGAAATATTTGATCACGAAAATTCCAGATAAGCGTTATAATGCATTAAAAATCATAAAAATTTTTAAAAAATATTTATTTGTCAAAATATCAAAAAATTTTTTAATTCACATCCAAAACACTGAATTCTCCTCACACCTTAAAAAGTGATGCAAAATCAGTGCAGCGGCTGTTGGAATGGTGGACATCCGTCCTATGACAACCCAGCAAAAAATTTTGAAGTTCTTCAAAGGCACAACCTTAAGAGCACTTCCAGAAGGTGTACTCCCAATGATGTTCTTTATTTTAACTACACAGGAAGTTCTTTTTATTCAATAATATGCTTTTTTCATATTTTTAATGGGTAATTTTACTTTTTTGTGTTTCAAATAGGTTAACAACCGAGTAAGAATTCATAAAATGGTACAAATTATTAAAATTTTGTCGAAAAAAAAAATGCTACATCCAATCTGAAAAAATTGTGAATTTTTGAAAATATTTGAGGTCAAACGTTTCAGACAAGCATTAGATCCATCAAAAAAATTTAAAAAATTATAAAAATTATTTATTTGACAAAATATCACAGAATTTTTTAATTTACATCCAAAACATTGAATTCGGATCACACCTAAAGAAGTGATGCAAATTAGGTGCAACGGCTGTTGAAATGGAGGACTTCAGTCCTATGACAAGCCCATGTTAAATCGCTTCTGCGTCAATTTTGCACCACTCCCGGATCCAAAAAGAACATTACCACTACTTGTTTGGCGACGCTTTTTTTGCTGGGTCGTTTAAAAGTTGTTTAAGTTGTTAAAGACAACTTAAAATACCAAAATCAGACTCGTCTGCAATTAGAAATTATGCTATGTATCAAGTATAAAACGTCTTCGAAATAAAGTGTTGATAAACATTTCCAATTTTTGAACGTTTTTTTCATTTGTAGTCAATTTTTTGTCTGTATTGGGACATTAATTAAAAGCGAGCTAATATGGAAAGAAATTAAATTAAAGTTCGACAAATTAAATTAAATAAACAGGATTTTTTTTTATTATAATTTACTAAATAAAAATTAAATTATTCAACTTTTTTAAAATATATTTGGCCTACAATCAAAAAAGTAATGAATGGAAATACTATATACACAAAGTGAACATACATCTACAGTAAAATCTTTCAAATTTAGACACCTGGAAAAGCGTTCACAAAAGTGAACAATTTTCGAGAGACTTTAATGTATTATAATGTTTGAGATATATGATAACATAAAAGTTATCCTGCTACAAGTGAGCTATTCCGGTATATGAACAAACTTTAGACGACCGTGTTTGTCAACTTTTACTTGGTTTCACTGTAGCAAATAATAACGCGCTTTATATACAAAAGTGATAATTAGAGAAATCCACAGTGAGGTTATAATGAAGTTGGCTCATATTCACGCTTGATGTGTTTACTTGTTTGACTTTGAGTTGTTATTAAAATCCATAGGCACGTCTCATTTTATTTGTTTGTAATAATGTCAAACTGACTGTTTTGTCCGAAATAATTTGCAATATCTAAAATAGAAAACATATGTCAAAAGTTGATATGTAATTAAAATCCTTCTCAAAAAAGTGATCATTCACAGACACATGACTTTTGTATTTAATTTTCTATGCTTGGAATTGTTGAATCCGTTCGTGGCTTTTGTTGTACGTGCGATTTGTGTGTACAATTGTGTAGGCAACTATGTATACTGCACGGCATATGGATATGAACATTTCTATTATGTGATTGTGGGGATTGTTAATAAACAAGGTATACAAAAATAAGGCTACCCAGCAAAAAACTTTCGCCAAGAAAGTAGTGAAAATTTTCTTTTTGGATCCGGAAGTGGTGCAAAATTGGCGCAGAAGCGATGAATTTAATATGGGCTTGTCATAGGACGGATGTCCATCATTTTAACAGACGTTGCTCTGAATTTGCATCACTTCTACATGTATGATCCGAATAGAGTGTTTTGGATGTGCATTAAAAATGTTTGTGATATTTTGCCAAATAACTAATAGAATCTTTTTATGATTTTTGAAACGTTAGAATTCAAAAATTCGCAATTTTTCTGGAAAGGATTTAGCATTTTTTCAAAAATAAATTTAGATAATTTGTACCATATCATTAATTCTTACTCTGTTTTTAACTTATTCGTAGCAAAAAAAGTTAAAATTATCCATAAAAAAAGACTTTTGAAAAAATGTACACCCAGAGAAAGAATATGATCACCTCAAACATGTTTTAAGAGCAAAATGTTATTTTTGGGTGGTGACCATGTAATATAGCTCCCAATTTACACTCCCGATTTAGATTCATATGACCACGGAGGCCAAGGTTTCATACCAAAAATTTTGAAATTTTGCACAGAGAGTACAATAAAAATTTTGGTAATATAAATAATATGGTCTTTTTGTCGAATATACTTTTTTGATTTAAATAGTTTAATTTTTAATTACTACATAACTTTTATGGCAAATATATCAAGAAATACCTCTGTATACCATATATATATGCTCCACAGGTTACAAATGCTTATGAATGTATGTACAACAATTTGTTTGTGTGTAATTTGTCTTTTGTCCCATATCTCGTATTATGTGACTGTGTGAAAGCCATTAAAGCTGGCTTTGATGACATCCACTTTTAATTAGATTTTCTCACAGTGACACATTTGTAAAATCCTCTTCACATTTGCCTGTTAATATCCTTGTGCATTGTATACATGTATATGTGTGTATACTCCAGGTCATTCCCCATATTTGTGTGCACGCATACTTGACTATAAAAATGGTGGCTCTTGAACGAATATTTGTTTGTGAGATATACCATGTAAGGATTAAATTAAATGTAAGTCAAATCTTACAGAAATAGAACTTCTAACACAGTATCCAGGCCATTATTTTAATTGCACTTGATTGTTAATTCATTTCTGGCCTATGACGGCTGATTAATTTAAAATGTTGCATAAATATTTGAAAAATTTAATGAATACACGAACAAAAGTTTACGTAACGTTACTGGGACAATAAATACCAGAGATGAAAGTAAAAGTGATAAAAATCTGTGGTGTAAAAATATCTCTATTCCCTATTAAAATAAACTTGTTTATTTGTAAAAACAAAATGTAATGCGCACTGTATCTTTTAAGATACAAACACTATTTTTGTCAAAAAAAAACCCTTCTATGAAGAAGTTATGTTTTTATACCCTCCACCATAGGATGGTGAGTACACAGAAAAAAAAGTGTCTCGTAAATTTAAGAAAATTTTTACATTAATTTATTACAAGAATTTTCCAGCATTTTAGTTCATTTTTCGCATCTTCAACGAAAATTAACTACTCGGAAGGAAATTTTACAAATCCTAAGTAGCAATCGTTTTAACAATTTTCATTTTTGTTTCCATTTTTTCCAGCAAGATATGTGAAAAAACTACCTACGATGAATAAAAAAAGGATAAGTCAAAATGTCCAAACAGCGGGTTCAAATGAACTACTCTCTGTTCCACTTGGTCATCATTTTTATTCACAAAAAACATTGTATTAAAAACTTTCATTATAAGTTTTTATAATAAAGTACTTTTGCTTAAAGAAAGTTTAATTTTAATGTATGAAAATTTTCATAATAGTAAAACGGTTTGTTGTTCCTTTAATTATTTAATTTCTCTGTACTGTGGAATGATTGATTTAAAAATAGTTTAGTCGTCGACATTTTAAAGAGACTGTTAACCAATTTTTATTATCGGGTTTCCCACAAAATAAGCAAGTAAACCAAAATAATACTGACTTTTTAACTTGGTAGGGGTATATAAATCTTATGGTGTTGTAAGAATGAACTAAACTACAATGTTATAGATGAACTAAAATTTAAGAAAATTATAAACTAGACAAGTTGAAAAAAATCTTAAGGGCTAAATCATGGTCAATATTACTACAGTTTAGTTCATTTTGCAATGGAAAAGGGTTCACTGTTTTTTCAGTGTATATTTTGTCATTCCGTTTGTAACACATCGAAATATTGCACTAAGACCCCATAAAGTATACATTCTGGGTCGTGGTGAAATTCTGAGTCGATCTAACCATTACGTCCGTCTGTTGAAATCACGCTAACTTCCGAACGAAACAAGCTATCGACTAGAAACTTGGCATAAGTAGTTCTTATTGATGTAGGTCGGATGGCATTGCATATACATATATAAACCATATAAACCGACGCCCCGATTTGGCGTGCGGAACCTCTTGGGAGGAGCAAAATTCATCCGATCCGGTTAAAATTTGGTACGTGGTGTTGTATATGGTCTCTAACAAACATGCAAAAGTTGGTCTATATCGGTCTATAATTATATAGCCCGATCACCAGATTTGACCCTCGGAGCCTCTTGTATGAGCAAAATTTATCCGATTCAGTTGAAATTTGATACGTGGTGTTAGTATATGGTCTCTAACAACCGTGCAAAAATTGGTCCATATCGGTCCATAATTATATACAAACTCCATATAAACCGATCACCAAATTTGACCTCGGAGCCTCTTGGATGAGCAAAATTTATCCGATTCGGTTGAAATTTGATACGTGGTGTTAGAATATGGTCTCCAACAACCGTGCATATCGGTCCATAATCGGTCCTCATATTTGGTTTTGGAGCCTCTTGGAGGAGCAAACTTCATCCGATGCGGTTGATGCGGTTGTGGCCGCTAACAAACATGCCAAACTTGATCATTATCGGTCTAAAGTTATATATAGCCCTCAGATAAACAGATCCCCAATCACACAAAAATTGGACCATATCGGTTCATAATTGTATATAGTTCCTATATAAAGCAACCCCCATATTTCAATTCTGTCTTTCTAATTACTGCGCAAAAGTTCATATTGGTTCGTAATTATTTTTAGACTTCCCTATATATACATACGTTTTTTTTTTTTGTCTAATATTCGTATATACCACGTATGGACTAATTTACAATTTAAAAGACGGTGTTAAGATGTTTTAAGATACCTGGCCATCGCAAAGTATTATCACAATCACAATCTTTAGTAGAATTTTCTACGCAACCCATGGTGGAGTGTACATAAGATTCGGCCTGGCCGAATTTACGGCCGCATATATACACGTTACTATTATATATATTGTTTTCAGAGGAATCGGCGTTCCTGTGCATTTAAGGGTTAACTAATGATTTTGTGCGGATTTATATTCATATTTATCGAATAAACTTCAGTTTGCTATCATCACACATTATTTTGTTCTTTACAAGCTTATAACATAAATGCATTTTGATCCATGATCTATTTTTGAGTTTTCGACTTAGCAGTTGCGATTTTACAAATAAAATGGGAGTGTTTTTACCATTTTTGCCCAAATCGGAAAGACATTTATCTGGAGACGATTTTTTTCCAAGTTTGGCACATATTACAATAATGTTAATTGTACTCTCTGTGCAAAATTGCAAGTAACTCGGAGTGAAACTTTTAGCTACGGTGGTCATATGACTTTACATGTTCATGTCCGTCTAAATCGGGCGAAAGGTATGTATGCACGGACGAGAAAGACTGTTTTTCATGTGTTTCGGTATAAAAATTATACGTTTGGGAACTCAAATATTTAGTACACTAATTTTATGTGCAAGCATATAGTGTTCATATACTAGCATACTATGTTTGCGATATATATGTTAATATGTTAGAAAATATTATGTTTGGAACATAAAATTTTTTTAAATATAATATGCGTGGATGCAAATACATATTAATTTAGTAACTGGCTATAAACATATATGTGTTTAGAAAGAGAGACCGAGAGATTAAAAAAGAAAAACTAAAGAAGGTGAATGAGAGAGATAACGAAAGACATCAACACATCACAGTGAGGCTAAAAGTCCAACATGAAAGATTATCTAAAACGTAAATTTTCGTGATTATTATACCCTCCATCATAGGATGGATGTCATTCCGTTTGTAACACATCGAAATATTGCTCTAAGACCCCATAAAGTATATATATTCTGGAACGTGGTGAAATTCTGAGTCGATCTAAGCATGTCCGTCCGTCCGTCCGTCTGTTGAAATCACGCTAACTTCCGAACGAAACAAGCTATCGACTTGAAACTTGGCACAAGTAGTTGTTATCGATGTAGGTCAGATGGTATTGGGGGCTATACGTAGCGGTCCACTTTTACGTATAGCCCCCATATAAAGGGACCCCCAGATTTGGCTTGTGGAGCCTCTAACAGAAGCATATTTCATCCGATCCGGCTGAAATTTGGTATGTGGTGTTAGTATATGGTCTCTAACAACCATGCAAAAATTGGTCCACATCGGTCCATAATTATATATAGCCCCCATATAAACCGATCCCCAGATTTGGTTTGTGGAGCCTCTAAGAGAAGCATATTTCATCCGATCCGGCTGAAATTTGGTACATGGTGTTGGTATATGTTCTGTAACAATCATGCAAAAATTGGTCCACATCAGTCCTTAATTATATATAGCCCCCATATAAACCGATCCCCAGATTTGGTTTGTGGAGCCTCTAAGAGAAGCATATTTCATCCGATCCGGCTGAAATTTGGTACATGGTGTTGGTATATGGTCTCTAACAACCATGCAAAAATTCATCCACATCGGTCCATAATTATATATAGATCCCATATAAACCGATCTCCTCAAAGAGAAGCAAATTGCATCCGATCCGGCTGAAATTTGGTATGTGGTGTTAGTATATGGTCTCTAACAACCATGCAAAAATTGGTCCACATCGGTCCATAATTATATATAGCCCCCATATAAACCGATCCCCAGATTTGGTTTGTGGAGCCTCTAAGAGAAGCATATTTCATCCGATCCGGCTGAATTTTGGTACGTGGTGTTGGTATATGTTCTGTAACAATCATGCAAAAACTGGTCCACGTCGGTCCATAATTATATATAGCCCCCATATAAACCGATCCCCAGATTTGGTTTGTGGAGCCTCTAAGAGAAGCATATTTCATCCGATCCGGCTGAAATTTGGTACATGGTGTTGGTATATGCTCTCCAACAATCATGCAAAAATTGGTCCACATCGGTCCATAATTATATATAGCCCCCATATAAACCGATCCCCAGATTTGGCTTGCGGAGCCTCAGAGAGAAGCAAATTTCATCCGATCCGGCTGAAATTTGGTACATGATGTTGGTATATGGTCTCTAACAACCATGCAAAAATTGGTCCACATCGGTTCATAATTATATATAGCCCCCATATAAACCGATCCCCAGAGTTGGCTTGCGAAGTTTCCAAGAGAAGCAAATTTCATCCAATCCGGTTGTAATTTGGAACATGGTGTTAGTATATGATCTTTAACAACCGTGCCAAAATTGGTCCATATCGGCCCATAATTATATATAGCCCCCATATAAAACTTTCTCCAGATTTGAGCTCCGGAGCCTCTTGGAGGAGCAAAATTCATCCGATCCGGTTCAAATTAGGAACGTGGTGTTAGTATATGGTCGCTAACAACCATACCAAAATTGGTCCAATCACACAAAAATTGGTCCATATCGGTTCATAATCATGGTTGCCACTAGAGCCAAAAATAATCTACCAAAATTTTATTTCTATAGAAAATTTTTTCAAAATTTTATTTCTAGAGAAAATTTTGTTAAAATTTTATTCGGTTCATAATAAAATTTTTATCATTGTCAAAATTTTATTTCTATAGAAAATTTTGTCAAAATTTTATTTCTATAGAAAATTTTGTTCAAATTTTATTCGGTTCATAATCATGGTTGCCACTCGAGCCAAAAATAATCTACCAAGATTTTATTTCTATAGAATATTTTGTCACAAGTTTATTTCTATAGAATATTTTGTTAAAATTTTATTTCTGTAAAAATGTTTGTCAACATTTTCTTTCTATAGAAAATTTTGTCAAAATTTTTATTTCTATAGAAAATTTTGTGAAAATTGTATTTCTATAGGAAATTTTGTTAAAATTTTATTTCTGTAGAAAATTTTGTCAAAATTTTATGTCTACTTTGTCAAATTGAATTATATAAATATTGGCTCCATCTTTTTTGATTTAATATATACCACGTATGGACTTACATATAATTTAGAAGATGGTGTTAGGAGGTTTTAAGATACCTTGCCATCGGCAAGCGTTACCGCAACTTAAGTAATTCGATTCTGGATGGCAGTGTTTAGAAGAAGTTTCTACGCAATCCATGATGGAGGGTACATAAGCTTCGGCCTGGCCGAACTTACGGCCGTATGTACTTGTTTTTTGACTATTTCGTTTACACACTGTTAAAAAAATATGTTTTTCATATGTTCCGATATAAACAAAATGTGTTTTGGGCACAATTTTTAAACACAATATATTTAAGTGCAAAAATATAATGTTGCTAAACTAGCATTAAATGTTTGGGACACATATATTAATATGTTACAATATATTTTGTTTAGGACAACAATGTTTCATAAAAATAATATGTGTGAATGTAAACATAAATAAATTTACAAATTTCGAGTAAACATATGTATGATGTGGTATTTTATTCTGAGAGCGACCGAGACAGGGAGAGTATAGAGAAAGAACTCGGGAGGGTTGACGAAAGATATCAACATAACACAGCTAGAGCATCAAAAGAGAGCAATCTGCTTGTATGTTGTTTCGGAAAACTGTTTTACGAGTTCATTTGTTTTGGCTATGCGCTTGTCATGTTAATAAGGCTTCGCCAAAAATTGGATATGCTTAAGTCAAAATATTATTTAATTTGAACATTAAATTGCGTATTCGGAGTAAAGAGAATAGACATTCGGAACCAAGAGAATAGACATTAAAAACTAGCATGTGTTTTTGCATTAAGAGCAGCAATTTAAGTATGTGTGAACATGTGTTTTGTTTATCATTTTGGCATTATGGACAAAATTTGTTTTGTTGGTTCGTCAAAATAAATCGGAACGTTCCACGAGTAAGTCAAAATATTTAGCAAGAAAGGAAATTAAAAAAAAAAAAACAGTTCAAAATATATAAAAATTACAATGGGATCTTCAAAAAAAAATAAGGTTAGTTCCTCTTTATTAATAAGTAGTCCAAGATGAGTTAACGTACACTTTCAAAAATAAAAACGGGTATTAAGTTCGAGTTTTGCCGCTAAAATTATTTTTCATTTTAGCGGCAAAAATCGATCCAAAGCAACAATTGAAAAAGTTTATTTGTTTTAAAATGAATTATTAAAGAAAAGAAAACGTGCAAACATGGCCATTTTAGAGCGATAATGCCTACTTAATTCCGGTAAAAATGAAATTAAGTACAAAATTATTCGTTAATAACTATTCATATTTATTTGTATTTCAAAATACGGGAAATTTCAAATGCAAACAAGTATATACGGCCGTAAGTTCGGCCAGGCCGAAGCTTATGTACCCTCCATCGTGGATTGCGTAGAAACTTCATCTAAACACTGCCATCCACAATCGAATTACTTAAGTTGTGGTAACGCTTGCCGATGGCAAGGTATCTTAAAACCTCCTAACACCATCTTCTAAATTGTATGTAAGTCCATACGTGGTATATATTAAATCAAAAAAGATCGATCCAATACGTATATAATTCAGTTTGACAAAGTAGACATAAAATTTTGACAAAATTTTCTACAGAAATAAAATTTTAACACAATTTTCTATAGAAATAAAATTTTCACAAAATTTTGTATAGAAATAAAAATTTTGACAAAATTTTCTATAGAAAGAAAATTTTGACAAAAATTTCTACAGAAATAAAATTTTAACAAATTTTAACATATACCAACACCATGTACCAAATTTCAGCCGGATCGGATGAAATATGCTTCTCTTAGAGGCTCCGCAAGCCAAATCTGGGGATCGGTTTATATGGGGGCTATATATAATTAAGGACCGATATGGACCAATTTTTGCATGGTTGTTAGTGACCATATACCAACATCATGTACCAAATTTCAGCCGGATCGGATGAAATTTTCTTCTCTTTGAGGCACCGCAAGCCAAATCTGGGGATCGGTTTATATGGGGGCTATATATAAGTATGGACCGATGTGAAGCAAATGACAAAATTTTCTACAGAAATAAAATTTTAACACAATTTTCTATAGAAATAAAATTTTCACAAAATTTTGTATAGAAATAAAAATTTTGACAAAATTTTCTATAGAAAGAAAATTTTGACAAAAATTTCTACAGAAATAAAATTTTAACAAATTTTAACATATACCAACACCATGTACCAAATTTCAGCCGGATCGGATGAAATATGCTTCTCTTAGAGGCTCCGCAAGCCAAATCTGGGGATCGGTTTATATGGGGGCTATATATAATTAAGGACCGATATGGACCAATTTTTGCATGGTTGTTAGTGACCATATACCAACATCATGTACCAAATTTCAGCCGGATCGGATGAAATTTTCTTCTCTTTGAGGCACCGCAAGCCAAATCTGGGGATCGGTTTATATGGGGGCTATATATAAGTATGGACCGATGTGAAGCAATTTTTGCGTGGTTGTTAGAGACCATATACCAACACCATGTGCCAAATTTCAGCCGGATCGGATGAAATTTGCTTCCCTTTTAGGCTCCGCAAGCCAAATCTGGGGATCGGTTTATATGGGGGCTATATATAATTATTGACCGATGTGGACCAATTTTTGCATGGTTGTTAGAGACCATATACCAAATTTCGGCCGGATCGGATGAAATATGCTTCTGTTAGAGGCTCCACAAGCCAAATCTGGGGATCGGTTTATATGGGGGCTATATATACTTATGGACCGATGTGGACCAATTTTTGCATGATTGTTAGAGACCATATACTAACACCACCTACCAAATTTCAGCCGGATCGGATGAAATATGCTTCTGTTAGAGGCTCCACAAGCCAAATCTGGGGGTCCCTTTATATGGGGGCTACACGTAAAAGTGGACCGATATGGCCCATTTTCAATACCATCCGACCTACATCGATAACAACTACTTGTGCCAAGGTTCAAGTCGATAGCTTGTTTCGTTCGGAAGTTAGCGTGATTTCAACAGACGGACATGCTTAGATCGACTCAGAATTTCACCACGACCCAGAAAATATATACTTTATGGGGTCTTAGAGCAATATTTCGATGTGTTACAAACGGAATGACAAAGTTAATATACCCACATCCTATGATGGAGGGTATAAAAAAATAGTTAAAGCCTAAATAAATGTATGTGTATAGTGTAAATTTATGTATGTTTATACTCGACTTCACGTTCTTCTTTTGGTAGAGTTTTTGAATTTCTTCGAAAATTTCAAACTTTTTATACTAACGCCATTTTTTTGTTAAAAATTGTTATTATACCCTCCACTATAGGATGGGGGTATATTAACTTTGTCATTCTGTTTGTAACACATCCAAAAATATTGCTCTAAGACCCCATAAAGTATATATATTTTGGGTCGTGGTGAAATTCAGAGTCGATCTGAGCATGTCCGTCCGTTGAATCACGCTAACTTCCGAACGAAACAAGCTATCGACTTGAATCTTGACACAAGTAGTTGTTATTGATGTAAGTCGGTTTGTATAGAAGCAAATTTCATCCGATCCGGCTGAAATTTTGTACTGGTGTAGTATATGGTCTCTTATGACCGTGCAAAAATTGGTCCACATCGGTGCATAATTATATATAGCCCCCATATAAACCGACCCTTGGAAGAGCAAAATTCATCCGATTCGGTTGAAATTTGGTACGTAATTTGGTTTTGGAGCCTCTTGGAGGAGCAAATTTCATTCGAGTCAGTTGAAATTTGGTAGATTGTGCTAGTACGTTAACAACCATGCCTAACTAGGTCCATATCGGTCTGTAGTTTTATGTAACCCTCATATAAATCGATCCCCAATCACACAAAAATTGGTCCATATCAAGTTCATAATTGTATATAGCCCCCATATAAGCGACAAACATAGTGCACAATATAGTGCACAATTTTACTAAAAAATAAAATAGTTCATGTTTTCCTAAAATGGCAGAAATTTGCTTAAATTGAGTTCATAAGTCTGTCAAATGAGTAAACTTTACTAAACTTGTACCTGTCATGAACTTCGTATAGCGCTAAAGACATTTTAATAATTTTTCAATCCAATTTTTTCTTTCAACATATGAAATTTTCTTAAACACGAGAAAAAATTAATTATTTTTAATAAATTTTCTTCAATTTGACAAAAAGTATTAACTTATTTGTAACATGTTGCAATTAGAAAACTATTTTAGTTAAAATTTTCTAAAATAAACCTACATTTTCTTGCACGGTGGGTTCACTTTTTTTTGGGTGTTCCTACTATTTATGGGAATCGTACGAAAATGTTCGTTTGCTGTAGTTCATATTGAACTTATGTGTATGGTCATTAAACTTTACACCCACGTTTAGTTCATAAAATGTTTCAGACATACTACAAAAGAAGTAAACTTTCATTAAACTGTTGAAAATTTCGAAGAAAAATAATACAATTTAACTACAGGCAAATAATTATTTTGCAATAAAAATAAGTTAAATTTAGCGTTAGTTTAACTACCGATTTTTTTCTGGGTATGTAGCGCTTTTCTTTGATGCATACCAGCCACTCTGTTTATGGACAATACATTTAAATCTGAACCAGTATATAAATAAATTTATCTTTCTTCCTGAACAAAGTTAATTTATATTGAACATTTTAAATGGATGCAATAATACGTTTATGCAATTTGTCTTTAAGCTTTCACAGATTGCATTTTATGGATCTTCGAATAGCTATTGGGCTTTTAAGAAACTAAACGGTTTTGTCTATGGGATTTTATTTATGTTGAAAACTAATTGCTATGACCCTTCATGCCTTTTGTTAGGACTTTTCCGTTCTTTGCCACTCACTTATCGTCACATCTCTGCGACATGATAGATGTGATGTTTCCATCATCTACAGCTTTTGCAATAAAAACTATGCCAACTGTTTGGAATTAAAAACTAAAACTCTGACAATTATAGCGCTTTTCAAATGTTGACTCGCAAAATTCGTCGTTCACTTCGTTCTTGTTCATTTTAGTTCAGTCTGGTGTTAAGTGCTTCCATGTTTTGGTCTTAAGGGGACTTAACTTGAACACGTACTCTGTTGTATATGTCCGCTCACTGTAGTCCATGCAATTGCTGTGTTGCAACGTGGTTGCAGAACACCATGGTCCATGGTGAAAAAAAGCATTTCCGTCATATGTAGCTAAAAGCTCTGCTAAAATATAACCATCAACTATTCTCTAAACTGGCCGGAGAGGAAGACCTCTTCCCCAATGAACGACAATGACATATGCGTGCAAGCGCAACTTTCCATGTTCAATGGCTCTGAAAAAATCCTAGCTAAATCTCTTAATAGCCCAAAAAGGCGTCAAAGGGACAAATGCTATTGCATGAAATTTCAAATTGAAACCTCCTTAAAATGTGGTACAATTCCCAGAATGACAGACAATTTGTTTAATTTTGTTGGAAATATATAGGGTTATATTAAGTATTCTATCATTCACTATTATAGATTGTACATTATAAAAATAAAACAAGAAATTAAATTATAAACATTATCAAATAGGAGAATTAGCAAATCTAATTTTTGAATAAATGCGAAAGGTCAGCTAAACGAAGTGATACAGTGAGAAATATAGCTAAACCATGTTCCTACTGTTGACTTATGAAGTAGGATTCACAAACTAATTGACTTACAGACGTCAAATTTTGACACGAATCATTTGAAGGTTGGTACTATATAAAAATAATATGCATTTAATACTAGCGTCGCCATCTATGTGTCAGACCGGGGACTTATCAGCCAACCTGTTAGAACTTACACAATACATGTCCAAAGAAGTTGTACTAAGGATGCATTGAAGAAGCAATTATGTTGGCGCATGTAGTTGGTTTTAATGTAGGTCAGATGGTATTACAAATGTGCCATCTCGGACTACTGTTACGAATAGCCCCCATATAAACCTATCCCCAGATTTGGTAAGCGAATACTCTTGGAGGAGAAAATCCTATCCGATCTGGTAGCAATTTGGTATGTCAGTGCCCTCTAATAATCGTGCCGAAATTGGTTCCTATCGGTCCACAATTATATATATTCCCATATAAACCGATCCCTAAATTTGGCCCCCGGAACGTCTTGGAGGAGTGACTATCATCCGATTTGATTAAAGTTCGGTACGTGATGTTAGTACTAGTATATGCCCTTTATGCTCATATTGCGCTGCTGTTGCATTAGCTTGTATGCACATTTGGGTACTCTGCTACTAAGCTGGGATGGCTGGTAACGTGTGTAATGTGATCCTTGATTACAGATGGGACACTGGTCAACTTAGTCGCTTTCAAAAACTGATAGGTAGCAATTGAGGCGGCTGTACTTGCTTGATCATAGTTTGGCCAAACTACTGTAGTTTCCCATAGGAGGTATATTTCTTCGGTGCTATGGGCGGAGGTCGGACTCCGAGAACAGGATTAACCTTGTAGCTTCTCACCGCTTCTGCTACAGCATCCTCATGGATCCAATCCAGACATACCCGGTATGCTAACTGATATAGAGTCTCTTGTTTCTTGCGTTGGATCTCTCGATCTATATAATGTAGATCAACCCATACATTTATGGGTGGTGGTTTTCTTCCCATTAGATGGTGGTTTGGATAATTACTGCTATAACAACCCAGAAGACTCTGCTTTTACAACATATAATTCTGTCTGCGCACTGAAGGGATCTTGGCCTCCCCATAAAGGTGATCCAGGGCTGCGGAGGAATCATTTCGAAGTTCTGAGGGGCAACGTTCTAGGATGTCTGTATGTATTTCACTACGTATCACTTGTCTGAGGTGTCCAAACTGGCTGTGCTTAGTTTACCACCAACCGCCCAATTGTCTTATAAGCAGAAATGGTCTGTATCAAACTTTTTAAGGTTTGCGACAGTCGCAAAGTTGTAAACGTCGTAAACGTCACATCACGTCGTAAATGCAGAAAAAGTAGCAAACTCCAAATACTTCAGACCCTTCAGCTAGGCAGCGAATGATATCCAAGATGATGATATATGCGAAGAAGTTTCAATTCTCAGGAATGTTCATAAAATTATTAACGAGTTTAAGAAACTTGAGAATTGAGTTATTTCAATTGGAAACTGGAAGCCAAAATTACTATGATGCAAAGATTCTTTTTGACACAAATTTTAGAGAGGATCTTTGAATCGCTTATCAAACATTCGAATTAATTTGCTCTAAACGAAAATACTTTATACGAAAGGCGAATTTCGTTTGTCTAAATTTCCTTCTGGAGGAAAATATATTTTCTTTGGGTATACCCTCAAGAAAATAAATTGTTCCTTATCGATGCCTTACCAAATGAACCGGTAAAAATAAATACTATACAGATTTTATATAATATACTGGTATTGTAGACCCTACAATATTTATATATTTAGATTTTCGAGCAAATCTGATAAAAACGACGGTTTCTAGAAGCTCAAGGAGTTAAATCGGAAGATCGGTCTATGTGGGGGGTATACCAAAACATGGATCGAGAGACACTATATTCAGCTGACCATTTTGTGGTCAGCCGGATTCTAGAAGTTCTACAAATAAATTCGGGAGGTAGGGCTATATAGAGGCTAAACCAAAACATGGGCCAATACTCACCATTTTCGACACACCTCTTAATGGTCCTCAAATACCTCTAGAATTTCAATTTCAGACAAATTGGGTAAAAAGTACGAATTCTAGAAGCCCAAGAAGTATAGTCGGGAGATTAGCCTATATGGGGGCTATACTCAAACATGGACCGATAAACACCATTTTCGGCACACCTTTTGATTGTCCTAAAATGCCTCTAGAGTTCCAATTTCAGGTAAATTGGATAAAAACTACGGATTTTCGAAGCCGAAGGAGTAAAGTCGGTAGATCGGTCTATAAAATCGGGAGATTGGTCTATATGGGGGCTATTCCAAAAGATGGACGGATACACCCCATTTTCAGCACAATTATTCGTGATCCTAGAATACCTGTAAATTTAAAATTTCAGGCAAATTGTATTTACTATTTCTCCCTGATCAAGAATAGATATACTTTATATAGTTGGAAATCGATATTTCGATGTGTTACAAACGAAATGACAAACATTACAAAAGTATTATACCCGCATCATCGTTCTATGGTGGTGGGTATAAAAAAGAAGATTAAATACGTACGTATATAATTCAGTTCTTGACCGGTATATATAGGGAAGTCTACAAATAATTACGAACCGATATGAAGTTTTGTGCGGTAATTAGATAGCCAGAATTGAAATATGGTGGTCACTTATATACAATTATGAACGGATATGGGCCAATTTTTGTGTGATTGGGGATCGGTTTAACATATCTGGGGGCTATAAAACTATAGACCGATATGGACCAAGCTTGGTATGGTTGTTAGCGGTCATTTACTAGCACAATTTATTTGGCCCCAGAAGCCAGAATTATTTACTAATTTGCTTCAAATTTTGCACAAAGAGTAAAATTAGTAGTACCGTCAAGTGTAATAAATTTAGTTGAAATCGGTTCGGGCTTAGATATTGCCCGATTTACATCCTTACACACAGAGGCCAAAATTTTACACCGATTTACAGGAAATTTTGCAGAGATAGTACAATTGACAATTTCAATACGTATGCCAAATTTTATCAAAATTGGTTCAGATTTAGAACAGCTCCCATATATATCTGTCACCCGAGATGGATTAGTTCGATTTGCTTCAAAGAGTACAATTGGTGCTATTTTCAAGCATGTTAAATGTAATTGAAATTAGATTTGGGTATAGCTCCCATATATATGTACGTCTGATTTGGCGAAATATGTAAGACAATTTCAAAGCTATTTCTTACGGCATTTTACTCCAATTTACATAGATAATAGATACAAAATTCTATCTAAGAGTGTCGAATCTGATCCAAATCGGCTCAGATTTAGATAAAGCACCCACAGTTTACACACATTTTCAGTGATGATTTCCTCATATTATAGAAGTATAACAATTGTTATCCGAATGGTTCAGATTTAAATATATGTCAATAGGAATATAACCTTTAATATACAGTAATCCCTCCATTTACGTCGTTATTGGTTCCGGAATTTGACGACGTTAACCGAAGCGACGTAAACCGAATTAAAAATTGCTCATACTTACTCCTAATGTATGTATATGCTCCTTATGTATGTATATGCGCGTACATAATAAAAAAACTTCAAAAATAAAAGTAATTCAGTAATTTCGGTAAGAATTTCAGAAAAAATGTTTCGATGTCATCATCGTTGATACTTATTTTACTTATGGAAGGCGTTTCTGATAAAGTGGGAAAAAAAATCGACAACGTAAATCGAAAGGCGATGTAAATCGAAGTTTGATGGAACAAAAAATTTGACGACGTAAATCGAAACAACGTAAACCGAGACGACGTAAATCGAGGGATTACTGTATTGGTTTAAAAAGTGGCCAAGGGTATAATATAGTCCGCCCCGCCCGACTTTAGATTTATCTACTTGTTTTGATTCCGTTTGGCCTTCCATGGGATGCAATTTTGGAATGAACGATGAGTACACCCTCTTTATGAAGTAGGGATTCCAGCTGCACAAGTTAGTGTAGAGTACAATTTTTCTGTTCTTAAATATATACATATAATCATTTACGCTGCTGCCTAACGAAAGGAAATCACTAGGAAATACTTGTAATTAATCTAAACTCAAAATCCAAATAATTATATCTTTTACTACTATTTGATATATAAAATGAAAGTCTTTTTATACCCTCCACCATAGGATGGGGAGTATATTAACTTTGTCATTCCGTTTGTAACACATCGAAATATTCCTCTAAGACCCCATAAAGTATATATATTCTGGGTCGTGGTGAAATTCTGAGTCGATCTGAGTATGTCCGTCCGTCCGTCCGTCTGTTGAAATCACGCTAACTTCCGAACGAAACAAGCTATCGACTTGAAACTTGGCACAAGTAGTAGTTGTTATTGATGTAGGTCGGATGGTATTGAAAATGTGCCATATCGGTTCACTTTTACGTATAGCCCCCATATAAACGGACCCCCAAATTTGGCTTGCAGGCCCTCTAAGAGAAGCAAATTACATCCGATCCGGCTGAAATTTGGTACAAGGTGTTAGTATATGGTCTTTATCAACCATACAAAAATTGGTCCACATCGGTCCATAATTATATATAGCCCCCATATAAACCGATCCCCAGATTTAGCTTGCGAAGCCTCTAGGAGAGGAAAATTTCATCCGATCCGGCTGAAATTTGGTACATGGTGTTAGTATATGGTCTCTAACAACTATGCAAAAATTGGTCCACATCGGTCAATAATTATATATAGCCCCCATATAAACCGATACCACGATTTGGCTTGCCGAGCCTATAAAAGAAGCAAATTTCATCCGATCCGGCTGAAATTTGGTACGTGATGTTAGTACATGATATTTAACAACCATGCCAAAAGTGGTCCATATCAGTCCATAATCATATATAGCCCCCATATAAACCGATCCCGTGCAAAAGTCCATATTGATTCGTAATTATTTGTAGACTTACCTATACATACTTTTTTTGTCTAATATATACCACGTATACTCACAATTTAGAAAACGATGTTAAGAAGTTTTAAGATACCACAACCCAATTAATTCGATTGTGGATGACAGTCTTTCGTGGAAGTTTCTACGCAATCCATGGTGGAGGGTACATAAGATTCGGCCTGGCCGAACTTACGGCCGTATATACTTGTTTTTTTCTGTTTTAGCAAAATATAAATGAAGTGGCAATATAAAACAATTTAGATACTATAATATTCTCTAAGAAGGAGTGGGAGCGGAGCGAAGTTTTTATACCCGTCACCATAAAGGGTGATACGGTCAAAATTTGGTCAATATAAACTTGACGTATTTCTTTCAATTTTGCATCTAAAAAACCTGAACACCCCTCATTTTGAAGGTGTGTGTGTGTAGAATATTGCTCCTATTTTGATTTTGGAGTTCACTCTTCAGTTGTCAAAATGCCGTCCAAGCAAGAAGAGCAGCGTATCAAAATTTTGCTCGCACATCGCGAAAATCCGAGCTAAAAGCTGGCAAAATCGCTAAAAGTTGCCAAATCAACCGTTGCAAATGTAATTAAAGTGTTTGGGGAACGTTTGTCGACAGCCAGGAAGTCTGGATCGGGGGGAAATCGAAAACGGGAAGCCGCTGAGACGACAAAGAGAGTTGCCGGTAGTTTCAAGTGAAACCTTAACCTCTCTCTCTCTCCGAGATGCCGCAAATAAGCTGGGTGTATCGTCTACAACCGTACATCGAGCCAAAAAACGAGCCGGACTATCGACTTACAAGAAGGTAGTGACTCCAAATCGCGATGATAAACAAAATGCGACGGCCAAAGCGCGATCCCGGAGGCTGTACACGACGATGCTGATGAAGTTTGACTGCGTGGTAATGGACGACGAAACCTACGTCAAAGCCGACTAAAAGCAGCTTCCGGGACAGGAGTTTTATACGGCAAAAGGAAGGGGAAAGGTAGCAGATATTTTCAAGCACATAAAACTGTCAAAGTTCGCAAAGAAATATCTGGTTTGGCAAGCCATCTGTACCTGTGGCTTGAAAAGCACCATTTTCATAGCTTCCGGGACTGTCAACCAAGAAATTTACTTGAAAGAGTGTTTGAATAAACGTATGCTGCATTTCCTGAAGAAACACGATTGTTCCGTACTGTTTTGGCCGGATTTGGCATATTGCCATTACGGTAAAAAGGCCATGGAGTGGTACGCCGCCAACAACGTGCAGGTGGTTCCCAAGGACAAGAACCCTCCCAACACGCCAGAGCTCCGCCCAATTGAGAAATACTGGGCTATTGTCAAGCGGAACCTAAAGAAGACCAAAAAAACTGCTAAGGACGAGCAGCAGTTCAAGGAAAACTGGCTTTCTGCGGCGAAGAAGGTGAACAAGGTGGCTGTACAAAATCTGATGGCAGGTGTCAAGCGTGAGGCCCGGCAATTCGGATTTGGAAAAGCGAAAGCCTAACTGAATATTTTTCCTGAATTTTATACTAATTGAACTTGAACAAGTATATACGGCCGTAAGTTCGGCCAGGCCGAAGCTTATGTACCCTCCATCATGGATTGCGTAGAAACTTCTTCTAAACACTGCCATCCACAATCGAATTACTTAAGGTGCGGTAACGCTTCCCGATGGCAAGGTATCTTAAAACCTCCGAACACCATCTTCTAAATTGTATGTAAGCCCATACGTGGTATATATTAAATCAAAAAAGATCGATCCAATACGTATATAATTCAGTTTGACAAAGTAGACATAAAATTTTGACAAAATTTTCTACAGAAATAAAATTTTAACAACATTTTCTATAGAAATAAAATTTTCACAAAATTTTCTATAGAAATAAAAATTTTGACAAAATATTCTATAGAAAGAAAATTGTGACAAAAATTTCTACAGAAATAAAATTTTAACAAAATTTTCTATAGAAATAAACTTTTGATAAAATTTTCTATAGAAATAAAATCTTGGTAGATTATTTGTGTCTCGAGTGGCAACCATGATTATGAACCGAATAAAATTTGAACAAAATTTTCTATAGAAATAAAATTTTGACAAAATTTTCTATAGAAATAAAATTTTGACAAAATTTTCTACAGAAATAAAATTTTGAAAATGATGAAAATTTTATTATGAACCGAATAAAATTTTAACAAAATTTTCTCTAGAAATAAAATTTTGACAAAATTTTCTATAGAAATAACATTTTGAGAAAATTTTCTATAGAAATAAAATTTTGGTAGATTATTTTTGGCTCTAGTGGCAACCATGATTATGAACCGATATAGACCAATTTTTGTGTGATTGGACCAATTTTGGTATGGTTGTTAGCGACCATATACTAACACCACGTTCCTAATTTGAACCGGATCGGATGAATTTTGCTTCTCCAAGAGGCTCCGGAGGTCAAATCTGGAGAACGTTTTATATGGGGGCTATATAATTATGGACCGATATGGACCAATTCTGGCACGGTTGTTAAAGATCATATACTAACACCATGTTCCAAATTACAACCGGCTTGGATGAAATTTGCTTCTCTTGGAGACTTCGCAAGCCAAATCTGGGGATCGGTTTATATGGGGGCTATATATAATTATGAAGCGATGTGGACCAATTTTTGCATGGTTGTTAGAGACCATATACCAACATCATGTACCAAATTTCAGCCGGATCGGATGAAATTTGCTTCTCTTTGAGGCTCCGCAAGCCAAATCTGGGGATCGGTTTATATGGGGGTTATATATAATTATGGACCGATGTGGACCAATTTTTGCATGATTGTTAGAGACCATATACCAACACCATGTACCAAATTTCAGCCGTATCGGATGAAATATGCTTCTCTTAGAGGCTCCACAAGCCAAATCTGGGCATCGGTTTATATGGGGGCTATATATAATTAAAGACCGATATGGACCAATTTTTGCATGGTTGTTAGAGACCATATACCAACATCGTGTACGAAATTTCAGCCGGATCGGATGAAATTTTCTTCTCTTTGAGGCTCCGCAAGCCAAATCTGGGGATCGGTTTTTATGGGGGCTATATATAATTATGGACCGATGTGGACCAATTTTTGCACGGTTGTTAGAGACCATATACCAACACCATGTACCAAATTTCAGCCGGATCGGATGAAATTTGCTTCTCTTTTAGGCTCCGCAAGCCAAATCTGGGGATCGGTTTATATGGGGGCTATATATAATTATGGACCGATGTGGACCAATTTTTGCATGGTTGTTAGAGACCATATACCAAGGCCATGTACCAAATTTCAGCCGGATCGGATTAAATATGCTTCTGTTAGAGGCTCCACAAGCCAAATCTGAGGGTCCCTTTATATGGGGGCTATACGTAAACGTGGACCGATATGGCCCTTTTTCAATACCATCCGACCTACATCGATAACAACTACTTGTGCCAAGTTTCAAGTCGATAGCTTGTTTCGTTCGGAAGTTAGCGTGATTTCAACAGACGGACGGACGGACGGACGAACGGACATGCTTAGATCGACTCAGAATTTCACCACGACCCAGAATATATATACTTTATGGTGTCTTAGAGCAATATTTCGATGTGTTACAAACGGAATGACAAAGTTAATATACCCCCATCCTATGATGGAGGGTATAAAAAGAAATTTAATTTGATTTTTTATTTAAATAAACGATTTCACCGATTTACACGCGTTTTCCCTTGACCAACATCGAAATATCGATTTCCGACTATATAAAGTATATATTCTTGATCATGGAGAAATTCTAAGACGATATAACCATGTCCGTCTGTCTGTTGTAATCATGCTACACTCTTCAATAATGAGGCTATCGTGCTGAAATTTTGCAGGCAGGTCAAGTTCGAAGAAGGGCTACATCGGTCCAGTTTTGATATAGTTCCCATATAAACCGACCTCCCGATTTGGGATTTTGGGCTTATAGAAACCATAGTTTTTATCCACTTTGCCTGAAATTTGAGTAGTATTTTAGGACCATAAAGATGTGTGCCGAAAATGGTGAGTACCGGTTCATGTTTTGATATACCTCTAGATTTTTTTTCGGGATACAGTTCCCGGGAATTCGTTATTTCTTCGCTCCCACTTTCCCGGGAATTAAGTGCGGGAATTCCCGAAGAGTTTTTTTCCAGTATTTTATATAAAATGGAGAGATAAATAATACAAAAAACATTATTTTTAGTAACATTGGGAAAATCATCATTAAAATAAAATATTAAAATTGCAACTTTTATTATGATAGTTACAAAAGATAATTGAGAATAAAAATATTAAGCCTTTTGCTCTTACCCTGCCAACATTTTTTGAATTTGACGGCACTACTGAGAATCGCCACCACGTCGAAAACAATCGTATACGACATCAAAAAGTCGTCGGAAAAGCGCCGTCACTTTTGAGAAGTTGTACCACGCCAAGTTACTAAAAAAAAGTTTCTCATCAGTGCAATAATTAGTTTCTCATCAGTGCACGATTGTGTAGATGTTTATTAATTTGATTAAACATTTATAAATTCTTATAAATATAAAATTTATCCGTTTATCTCATCACATTTAACCTAACTTTTTTCATTAATAAAAGAATGATGTTGATTTACACGTAGCAAATTCCATGTTGCAGCCCATCAGCCGTTTGTTTATTCTCGATGGAGGCAGCGTGTCTGGAAAAATATCTGCGTTTTCTTCCGCATCATGACAGCTCATTCAATAGTCATTATACTTTGCACCAAAAGTTTCATTATACTTCGCACCAATAGTTTCGCCTATCAGGCAGCGACCCATTATAGCAGATATAAGGAGTGATATCTGGCGTGTCAAGAACACTAGCGGTTTAAGTTTAAATGGGGACATGTTTGCTTGGTGTCGTTACAACACTTGCAATTCTCCCATCGAACATTTGCCATCATGACAGCCTTCTCACGCAGTAAGAGCTTGCAGGTAGCCAGACGCATACCAACAGATTCTAGTTCCCCTGGAATATGAAAGGTAGTTCCTGGCCTTGACAGTATGTTCCTATGGTCATGCACCCATATTAGGTGAATATTGTGCTGCTCAGCCATCTCATTGAGAGATTTGCGGCAGTCGATGTCCGTTTTCGAGTTGAGGAACACAGAGTCCAAAGATTTTATTGTAGGTTGGCTGTCTAAGTATATATTAATGCCAATATTGCTTGGAGCATTACTTCTCAGCCAATTCACCACTTCTCTTATTATATTTACAAAAATGTTATGTCCCAAACATAATATATTGTAACATATTAACATATATGTCGCAAACACCTGTTAAAAATTAACGTTCCAAACATATAATTTGTACACCCAAACACATGAAAAACAGTCTTTTTCGTCCGTGTAGGCTCCATAAAATAAGTCCCCCTAATTTTCCTCGGTTCTTTAATTTGATTTTTTTTAGTTACTTCATTTTCTTAAATTTTTAAATAATTCATAAAAGAAGTAACAGAAACCGTTGTGTTTAGTTTTTTTTTTTGTAAGTCTACCATAGGCAAGGTATTGATGTTCAGTTTTTGATACAAAACGTGAAGGGTAAAGATTTAAAATGAATTACGAATTCCTAAATGGATATAGAAAAAATTTTAAATTGCTCTACATTGAGATCAAAACATTATTTATAAAGAGAAATCTATAGCCAATGGTGTACAAAAATATGAGTGCCGGATTGGGTCGTGTAAGGCAAGAATGGTCTGATTGACATATGGAATGCTAATATGTTATAGTAGTATATTGTGACATTTTTGGATGCATTTGTATACTGCAAAAGATCATTACAGAAGCAGAGAAACGGAAATTTGCTTTTGAACTCATCCCCAATTTTGGTAACTTATTTCATTTTTCATTTTGGGAGTCATTTCATGGAGCAGTACAACTAATTTCATAACAATTCGGATATCCTACATTCGATGTTATAATGGATTACTGTCCGCCCAATAGACACATTTTTATCGGCTTAGTAGCTAATAATTAAGTGTCAACCGTCGATGACAAAAATGGTTCGGCTTCATCTCTATAGATCAAGATTCGCAATCTTAATCTGAATGAAGGTGATCAGTTCGGTGGCTGCTGAAAATCAATTTCTCCACCGGCGACGGCGGTTTGACGACTGAGGCGATATAAATTGGTATATTCGGCATAGGAAAATTATCCATTATAAAATCAAATTGAGAATACCCGAATCGTTATGAGATTAGTTGTACACCCAATCTTACAATCAATTATAGAAACGTAGCATAAAAATATATTGCGTAAACTATTAATATTTTTTGCGAGGAAATGGGAAAAGTTTTTAGCTTTTAAAATTTATAAATTTTAAGAAATTTTGAACTACTGAGAAATATGAATTTGGAGTATTATAAACCTCTTTTTCTGTAAAACGATGAACTTTAATGAACCGACATTAAAAGATTGTTCAGGTGTTGTTCAACAAAACAATTGCAATATATTTATACGCATATCAAAAAATATTGATCAGTTATATTTTTAACACTGTGGTAGTTTATATTGCCTTACTTATATGTTCCATACCTCTTCTGAAAATTTGTCCTTACAATATTAAAAATTGCATATCTCAGTTTTTGTGCACTTTTAGAATGAGTAAGTATTGTTCAAAATCATTGCAGTAAAGAATAACTATTTACAAATCCCCAATTTATTTTCGGTTTGTGCTATAAGCAATGAACATTATTCATCAATTCATGGAGTTTCCTAATCGGATTTGTATTTTTTTTTTTTTTTTTTGCTGGCCAAAGAGGAAATTCTTATTTTGGCTATTCAACCAAATCTGTTGGATGAAAAGAATATCATGCTGACCGCATAAAATATGTTTCCAATTTGCTTAACGATGTCCTGAAATGTAGGGACAAGCTCACGTAGAGGATTGTAATGTACATCATGTTGTGAAATACAAATCTGATCAATAAATCTTATTTTCCTAATTTACATCGCAATGATTAGAAATGAGCATATCTACATATGCTCATTACAATCACTAACAGAATGATAGTTCATACAACAAATTTGCATGGAATGTATGGGAATGTTTTCTTTTAGTCGGAGTAAAATTCGAATATAAAAGAGAATCGAATATATTCTATTCAAAAACAAGTAAGTGAAGTATCGGGATGAGCCGACTATGTCATACCCTAAACTACCTCGACTGAATAAGTAAACATAAGTATTTGAGGAATATAATTGGTATAGATTTGGGAGATAAGCCTCATTTTTATATTTAAGAACATTAAGGTGTAAATGTTTACGGGTGCTTTATCTCAATTTAAGCAGAAATGCCTGATATGAGGATATATACTTGATTTTGCACTTAAAGAGTTAGTTTGCCACTAATATTGAGTCCATTATTAAACAAATATATAAAGTAGAAAGTCGGGAGGGGCCGACTATATCATGCACTAAACTACCTCGACTGAATTAATAAACATAAGTATTTAAGGACTATAATTGGTATAGATTTGGGAGATAAGCCTCATTTTCATATTTAAAAGCAATAAATTACAGAAATGCATGATATTATGAGCTATAGTTGATTTTGCACTTCCATAGTTACTAATATTGAGTCAATTATTAAACAAAAAGTATATATAGCAGTAAGTTCGGCCGGCCCAATCTTAAATACCCACCACCATGAATCAAATATTATAGTTTCCTTTGAAAATTTCAGGGGGGTTCCATGACAGATATTCTCCCAAGCACATCAGTTCAACCAGTACGCTTCCCGAAGATAAATTTAAAGATTTCACCTATGAAGACTAGATCAAATTCTGGATTTATAAGAAGCGTTTTTGTTTGAGCTTTAGAGGAATCATAAACATCTCTTGTAAGTGTGCAAGTAAATGATGAAATTTTAACCCCTTATTAAAGAGTACGAGAAGTAATATCTCAAATTTTACGTTCAGTTTCCAGCAATTTTCATGATTAGTACGCCTTCTATACCCTCAAGAAGAGAAATCGGTCTATAAATACCGTAAACGTTTTTGTGAGTCTAAAATGTTAGTATATTTACAATTTCAGGCAAATCGTATAAAAACTATGGTTTCTAGAAACCCAAAAAGTAAAATCGGAAGATCGGTTTATATGGCGGCTATATCAAAACATGGACCGATAGTCACCATTTTCGGCGCACCTCATAATGGTGCTAAAATAGCTCAAGATTTCTCATTTCAGCCAAATTTGATAAAAACTACGGTTTCTAAAGGCCAAGAATTAAAATCGGAGATCGGTATATATGAGGGCTATATCAAAACATGGACCGATACTCACCATTTTCGGCACACCTTTCCAATTTTAGGCAAATTGGATAAAAACTACGGATTCAAGAAGCCCTAGAAGTAAAATCGGGAGATCGGTCTATATGGGGGCTGTATCAAAACATGGACCGATACTCACCATTTTCGGCACACCTCTCTATGTTCCTAAAATACTTATAGATTTAAAATTTCAGGCAAAGTGGATAAAAGCTACGGTTTCTACAAGCCCAAGAAATAAAATCGGGAATTCGGTCTATATGAGAGCTACATCACAACATGGATCGATACCCACGATTTTCGGTACACCTCCTAATGGTCTTAAAATACCTCTAGATTTCGAATTTCAGGCAAATTGGTTAAAAACTACGGATTCTAGAAGCCCAAGAATTAAAGTCGGGAGATCGGTATATATGAGGGCTATATCAAAACATGGACCGATACTCACCATTTTCGGCACACCTTTTTATGGTTCTAGAATACCTTTAGATTTTCAATTTCAGGCAAATTGGCTAAAAACTACGGTTTCTAAATATAAGCCCAAGACCCCAAATCGGGAGGTCGGTTTATATGGGGACTATATCAAAACCTGGACCGATATAGCTCATCTTCGAACTTGACCTGCTTGGAGCCCAAAAATGAGCTAGTTCAAAATTTAAGTAAGATAGCTTTATTAGTGAAGGCTGCACGGAAAAAAAAGTGAACCCACCAGGAAGAAATCTTTTGGTTAAGTTTAGGAAATTTTGAATGTTTTTAGAAAATTTTAACTAAACAGTATTACAAACGCTGGCATCACACCAATACCACAAAAACAAGTAAATATTTTTCGACAAATTCAAGAAAATTTATTACACATAAATAGTTTTTTTCACTTGTTAAAGAAAAGTTTGTAGTTTGAAGGAAAAGATTGGAGTTCAAAATTGCAAAATGACTTTAGTGACATACAAAGTTCACGATGAACGCATTTTTTGTAAAATTTACAAATTTAAAGAAATAATGAACTATTTTGTGAGAAATTTGTGCTAATTTGTGTATAATTTTTTCCCGTTTTTTAGTTCATTTAACTAACGTACGCAAAAAATTATTAAAGTAAAGGATACTTTCTCCAAACATAATAATTCCATGAACTAAAAAAAAGTTAAATTGTCTTTAGTGAAATAGATAGTTCACTTTTTTTTGAGTGTGTGGCGTGATTACAACAGACATCCAGACAGACAGACGGACATCGCTACAACGTCTTAGACTTTCTCCTTCATGAATAATATATATACTTAATATATTCGGAAATCGATATTTCGATGTGTTACAAACGGAATGACAAAATTATTATACCCCCAATGACTCAATGAGTGTGGGTATTAAATCCAAATTTGTGAAAGTCGGGCAATATTATTATGTAAGATCTATATGTAAGTCTAAATAAGATCGGCTAATACATCAAAATTTGAAATTTGAGTAACATTGGTTAATAAGTAAGGCTATTATGCACTGAAAAAACAGTGAACCCACCAGGAAAGATAACTTTTGATTAATTTTAGAAAATTTGGAACTTTTTTAGAAAATTTTAACTAAACGGTATTACAAGCGCTGGCATCACTCCGATATGGCAAAAATAAGTAAATATTTTTCGACAAATTCAAGAAAATTTATTAGACATAACTAAATTTTTTCAGTAGTTAAAGAAAATTTTGTAGTTTTAAGAGAAATCTTGGAGTTCAAAATTGCAAGAATGTCTTTAGTGATATACGAAGTTCATGATGGACACATTTTCCGAACATAATGATTCTATGAACCAATATAAAGTTAATATGGCTTTAGTGAAATAGAGAGTTCACTTTTTTTTGAGTGTGGCCAACTATATATTAATCTGAACCGATTTCCACAATTTTTTGCTGACTTGGTTTGTACTATAGAAGTTATATTGTGCCAACTTTAAGTAAGATCGGTTACTAAATAAAGATGTAGTCAAATTTGCTTAGATGATATTTTGCAGGCTTGATGACGATGAGGGCATTATGGTCAAAACAAAGGCTGTTTGGTAGCTTTATCTAAATCAAAACCAATCTGAATATGAACTTTGGTTAATAAATAAGGGCTTTATGGCCAAATTTGGATTCTGGATTCTAACGCTTGTCGGAAACGTTTGACCTCAAATATTTTCAAAAATTCACAATTTTTTCAGATTGGATTTAGCATGTTTGTCGACAAATTTTAAATGGTTTGTACCATTTTATGAATTCTTACTCTATTTTTAAACTATTTGAAACAAAAAAAGTTAAAATTATCCATTAAAAGTATGAAAAACCCAGGTTATAAAAAACTGAATTAAAATAACTTCCTGGGTAGTTAAAATAAAGAACATCATTGGGAGTGCATCTTCTGGAAGTGCTTTTAAGGTTGTGCCTTTGGAAGAACTTCCAAATTTTTTTGCTGGGTAGTTAAATTATTATAAATAAATTGGAATTTGTAGCGTATGAAAACGAAGAAACATAATTAAACTACTTAAACCTCATAAATTTTAATTCCATTAACATTTTTCATTTTGAAATTCTAAATAAATGAAATAGAAATAAATAAATTGTGGGAGAACTCTATATAATTATTAATGGACGTGGTCCACGTACACTCTCCCTTCTTTTCAGTAGAAAACCTTATAAAATTTTCGGTGAACATAGCTAGCTTGAATGTATTTCTAGCCAAAGGGGCGTGTCCTGCCCCTTTTTCTAAAATCCTATTTTTAAAACTATAAATCTACACACCAAATTTTGTGAAGATAACTTGGCGGGAAGTATTTGTTGTTAACATTTCGGTTTCGCCCCATAGTTGTGTGAGAGAAGTTCTCTCTATATCTTATGCTCAGATCGACTCATAATTTCACCACGACCCAGAATATATATACTTTATGGGGTCTTAGAGCAATATTTCGATGTGTTACAAACGGAATGACAAAGTTAATATACCCCCATCATATGGTGGAGGGTATAAAAAGCAAACCAATTAAATATCATATTTTTGGTGCTGATTTAGAAATGTGCATAAAAACTCTACCATCCTTGCATGTGATGTAGTCCTTAACTTCAATGAACCATTCGTTTTAAAGCCAAACTATCATTTAACCCACGGCCTCCTTTCTTACGTACTGAAAGGAAAGTTATTACAAACTTGTGTTCAATTTTACAGGCCAAGCTGTCATCTATGAATCCTTGAAGGCATTTATCCAGCAGAAGCTATCGTCAAATTGATTGATATTCATGGTTTAACGTTTGCCCTTTAATAACCTTTGCTTTCTTGCTAGCGATAACGAGACGTTTGTCTCTAATAACCAATTAAGATGTCAATTCATTGACGACATTGTTCGTTTTAAAAAAGCAGTGTTGCCAAAAACTATAGTGAAATTATTTTTGGCAACACTGCTTTTTTTCTATTAGGCTGCGAAAAACACGTAATAATATCGGTATAAAATTAATATAACTCCACCGAACTGAAATTTATGCCCAAAGAAGTTTCCTTCTTGCCATACATTTTGTCATAGTATTATTGTGGCACTTTCCGAAATAATGCTGTAATTTTTAAATAGCTAAAGTAAGCCAACGTGGCTCTAACGTGTGAAAAAGACCTAAAAATGAAACGAATTACAGTTGAAAAGAGTTTTGAAGTTGCCCTGTCTTATGTCGGCTGACATACACATAAGCCTGTTGTGTCGGCTCGTTGTCTGCTCTAACTTCTTCTTCTTTCCGTCGTACACTGAAAAAAAAAAATATTGTCGTGAGATCAAAGATTTCATGTCTTTAAAATATGAATGCAAATTTTGCTTAGCGTATAAGAAGCATTTCTCTAATATGAAGTTTTTTTTTCCTTGTCCAAAAGTCGATAAACTTTTAAATGAAGTCATATTGTCCTTATAATTAAGTGATTTGACTTAAAAATGAGTATCATAACATGAAAGAAAAAATGTTTGAACTAAGATCAACTTGACTATAATAATTCAGAAAAATTCTTTAAATTTAATGAAATTATCTTTAAATTTGTTGTCTTTTTGCATCTTGAATACAAAGCAAAAAATCGTTCAAATATAGGGCATGTTTTTTAAAACTTTATTTTAAAGAAGTTTTTTACTGGAAACATAGCATAATTTGTACTGGATGTCGAGTCTTAATTTGGAAAATAAAGTTGTCGTTAACTCGTTTTTAAAGGACTTTGATAGCATATGAAGAAAAAAGCTGAAAATGCGAAAAATTTAAATTTGCTTCCTAGAAGCAAGTACACAAAACCAAAATTTAAAAGAGAATTGTGTCTTAAAAGTATCCTTACTTGTATTCTCCGCTTCTTTGGCTCGGAATCAATACCAATTTTTTTAAAGTAAAGACAAAATCTTTGGAACCGGCATGCTTTTTTTCAGTGTAGCCTTCCTTTATATCAAGACCTCTGTCTCTCTAACGAATTTCCTAATTTATTTGCAATTTCTAAGCTGGGCCAGGTCCCGAATCATCTCTTTACCGATATTGCAGGGCAGTGACAAAGGTACACTGAAAGAAGAGTTTTCTGTTCTTAGGAACGAAGTTTTAGACAAGCAAAGTTTTCTTTTGACGCTAAAGAATTTTCTTTAAAGGCACATAAAAAGAAGTACAGACAATTGTTGGATTGCTTATATCATAAATTTGTGTTTGTTTGGTGTAAAAGAAAATACTTTATAAGAAAGGGGAATTCCGTTTGTCTAAAATTTCGTTACTGAGAAAAGTATTTTTTTCTTTGGGTTCAAAATAATGCCAGATGTTCCAAACGTAGTGGATTATACTCTGACGAAACCGCCATTCGACAAGAAGTTTAAAGCTCTATATCCCCGATCCCGGGGAATAAACGTTACACGCAAAGAAAAACAAAAAATTTGGAAAACGTGTTTTGTTAGAGACTTTAAAATTTTATCACCAAAATAATCCATTTGTTACAATTTTTTTTTTAGTAAAAAAAATATTTTTGATCCAACTGTTCTTTTCTGACTTTAATTCTTTAATAAGACACATTTTACAATTTCATAGTTTATTTTTCAATATAGTAGTATGTAATGTTGAAACAAAAAAAAAACTTTTTTGTGTTCGGTCGAAGCAGGGATCCAACCCAGGACCCTCGGTATGCAAGGCCGACGTACCAACAACTGCTCCACGGTGCCCAACTAAATGTATTTTCTGTTATATAAAATTTGTTTAATCGGCTCGTAGGCGCCGCAAACTTTTAACTATAACTTTTAACGATAATTGTCTATTGATGGCAATAACAGTTACGTTGCCCAGTGGATAGTGTGTTGGCTCAGTCGATTCTCCGTCCAGGCAAAAGGTAAAATTAAAACAAAATAAGTATATGCGGCCGTAAGTTCGGCCAGGCCGAATCTTATGTACCCTCCACCATGGATTGCGTAGAAACTTCTACGAAAGACTGTCATCCACAATCGAAATACTTGGGTTGTAGTATCTTAAAACTTCTTAACGTCGTTTTCTAAATTGTGAGTTAGTCCATACGTGGTATATATTAGACAAAAAAGTTATGTATGGTTAAGTCTACAAATAATTACGAATCGATATGGACTTTTTGCACGGTACGTAGAGAGCCAGAATTGAAATATGGGGGTCGCTTATATGGGGGCTATATATAATTATGAACTTGATATGGACCAATTTTTGTGTGATTGGAAATCGATTTATCTGAGGGATATATATAACTATATACCGATATGGACCTAGTTAGGCATGGTTGTTAACGACCATATACTAGCACAATGTACCAAATTTCAACTCACTCGGATGAAATTTGCTCCTCCAAGAGGCTCCAAAACCAAATCTCGGGATCGGTTTATATGGGGATATATATGATTATGGACTGATATGAACCACTTTTGGCATCGTTGTTAAATATCATATACGATCACCACGTACCAAATTTCAAGCAGATCGGATGAATTTTGCTTCTCCAAAAGGCACCGGAGGTCAAATCTGGGGATCGGTTTATATGGGAGCTATATATAATTATGGGCTGATAGGAACCAATTCCTGCATGGTTATTGGATACCATATACTAACATCACGTACCAAATTTCAACCGAATGGGAAGAATTTTGCTCTTCCAAAGGGCTCTGGAGGTCAAATCTGGGGATCGGTTTATATGGGGGCTATATATAATTATGGACCGATGTGGACCAATTATGGCATGGTTGTTAGAGACCATATACTAACACCATGTACCAAATTTCAGCCTGATCGGATAAAATTTGCTTCTCTTAGAGGTCTCGCAAGCCAAATTGGGGGATCGGTTTATATGGGGGCTATATGTAATTATGGACCGATGTGGACCAATTATGGCATGGTTGTTAGAGACCATACACTAACACCACGTACCAAATTTCAGCCGGATCGGAGGAAATTTGCTTCTCTGCAAGCCAAATTTGGGGGTCCGTTTATATGGGGGCTATACGTAAAAGTGGACCGATATGGCCCATTTGCCATACAATCCGACCTACATCAATAACAACTACTTGTGCCAAGTTTCAAGTCGATAGCTTGTTTCGTTCGGAAGTTAGCGTGATTTCAACAGACGGACGGACGGACATGCTCAGATCGACTCAGAATTTCACCACGACCCAGAATATATATACTTTATGGGGTCTTAGAGCAATATTTCGATGTGTTACAAACGGAATGACAAAGTTAATATACCCCCCGTCCTATGGTGGAGGGTATAAAAATAGAATCGAATAAATTCCTCTACATTGTTTGTATTAGAGATAAAGGTGCTAAGAACTAAAAAAAACCTCGTGGAAGTGGGAAAGACGGGAAAATGCAATTAGCCAGAAAAGATTTTTTTTTTGAGTTAGTCTTTATAAAATTGTTTTTACGTCCTGGAAAAGAATAAACGTTTATCACAAAAATTAGATTCTTTTCTTCCAAATAAACTTCCTTACATCGAAAAGCAAATGAAAAACGATATTTTTTGGTCTAAAATTTCGTTTGGGAGGAAAGATTTATTTTTTGCGTGTATATACCGTGACTCACGGAAAATGTCGTGACTCACGAATAATTGTATGAGTAATTTAACTCATGAAAACATGAGCACGATTAAAATCGAGGGCGTTATTAAACTCTTAATATCCTAGGTGTCAGTAAAATTTGTAAATGAATTTAACTCTTAAACGTTTTATGTTGGTGAGTGGGATTATTTTCGTGAGCGTAATTGGTTACTCACGCACATTCACGAAGATATTATTTTCGTGACTGGGTCTCACGCACGAACTTTTGGTTTATTGATCACGCACACACACACGCCGTTGCCAGCAGCGTGACTCACGACTCACTTGAGAGCCACGAAAATTTTTGGGAGTCACAACAATTTCCTGTCAGGTGAACACCTCTAATTTGAACACAGCAAAAAAATTTGAAGTTGTTCTTAAGGCACAACTTTAAAAGCACTTCCAAAAATGTTCTTTTTTTAACTATACAAGCAAGTTATCAATTTTTTATAACTCGCTGTTTTCATATTTTTAATGGGTAATTGTATTTTTTGTTTGTTTAAAATAGTTTAAAAACAAAGTAAGAATTAACAAAATGGTACAAATTATCTAAATTTTGTCGAAAAAATGCCAAATACGTTGTAGAAAAATTACGAATTTTTAAAAATTGTTGAGGTCTAACGTTTCAGAAAAGCGTTAGAATGCATAAATATGATTAAAAAAATTATTGAAAATTATTTACTTGGCTAACAACCACGTTCAACAACATTGCCCGCTATGCCTTCGAATTGAAATGTTACGATAGTGTGACACTTTTTTCGAACAAAATTTTTGGTATCCCGTTTGACAAATACGTTCAACTCAGAACTCTGATATTCCTTCAAAAAATTATACACAAAGAGTAACCATCATACCCCTACGAACGATTAACATTCGCTAGATCCAAACGTGGTAACAATTTGATAAAGACTCGACATAGAAGTCAGTTATCTGAGCGGCAGTTTTATATATATGCGACACGTCTCTGGAATCAGTTATCCAATCAACTTCAACTTATATACAACACAGCGCAGTTCAAGACGAAGCTAACAAAATATTTAATTCATGGCAATTAAATAACAAAAAAAAATATATTCATTATTATTATCTTTATTAAATTATCTTTCTACTTATTATAGTTTGTTATAACATTACTGATTCTAATACTCATTATAAGATATAGTTATATCTTTTGTATTAGAAAAAGAAATAAATGAAATAAAATGAAAAGTATCAACAAAATTTAAATCGTATACAAAACACTGAATTTGGATAACACCTGAAGAAGTGATGCAAATTCAGTGCCATGGATGTTAAAATTGTGGACATTCGTCCTATGAAAATCCCATCGTTTCTGCGCCAATTTTGCACCACTTCCGCATCCAAAAAGAACATTTTCACTACCTTTATACTGGGAATATGTGTGCAGGGAATGTGATGGTGGGAAACGTCCCAAATTTTGTCAAGGGGGTACCACAGTATTTATTTATTCAAATAGTATCAAACAAAGTCAACAATGTCAACATGATCAACCCTAACATACGGTTATAAGTTTGGCAGGGGCGAACTTTCTGTCACTACGTGTGTATACCATTGTAATTTTGTGATTACCAGATGGGTTCCTAACAAAAATGTATAAGCATATAAAAATCCTACTTGGTAACTCTATCCCAATACACACCATATCATATCTATTGATAACACGCAAATACTCGCATAGTTTGTCTGTGGATATCAATCAATTCATCAATTGCAACATACATCAGGTAATTATCTGTTGAAAGAGAGCATAGCTATACTGGACGTTTAGATAAGGCCACTGCTGGTTTATGACCAAGAAACCCAAACATTTTCTTGAATTGCAGTTGAAAGTGACAGCAGTCAAACCTCAAACCCACTCAAAAACAACCCGCCATAGTGAAGTGAATATGTGTTACAATAAAGCTTCAGTCACAGTTTGTCAGCATCTAGCAAACATTTTCAAAACAGATGAGCAATCAATCCTCTCTTGAGGTAAATGAACCAATACACAAAGTGAAAAGTATTTCACCGCAGAAACCTTTCAAATCAAACAAATTATTGCAAAGGTCACCAAGAGTATGTCGTGAAAACGATTCGCTTGTTTTGTGTATAAGTCATTGAGACATTTAGGAAAGTCCGATGATACCTTACAAATTCACTAAGAGTCATTATTATAACAATTGTATACTTTTACGATATTTCATTCAACAAATTATAGTTGGAACAAATACATGGATGTATATGGCATAATGTTCAGCCTGAGCGAATATTAAGTTAAAATACATGAACTTAGCTGAAAGTTGTATTTTTATACACTCCATCATAAATTGGGGGTATATTTGCCACTTGTGGCACATCGAAATAATGGTCTCGGACCCAATTAAGGATATATCTTCTGGGTCGATCTAGCGATGTCCGCACCGAAAAAACGTGAACTGTTTTATAGGAAGAAAGAACTACCACGCACGAAAATTGAACTAAATTATACTCCACATTTTGAGATTTCCACAAAGCGTTGTTAAAACCAGGAAAAATTAATTTTCTGTTGTACTTTTTAACTCCAGTTCACGAAATTACATCGTCTCATAGAAGAAAAAATTAACTAAAAGTAAAGAAGAAAATCATTGGCGCCAAATCATGACCATTTTAACCATACAGTAGTTCATTCTTACTATTTTTGGGAATCGTACGAAAATTTTCATTTGTTTTAGTTCATATTGAACTTATGTGTACGGTCAATGAAATTTATACTCACATTTAATCCGACTAACATTTGGTGCGTAGTGTTAGCATCGGTTGATAAACACGTCAATTATAACCAAATCTGGGATAAATATATAAATGGCAGCTATATCTAAATATAAACCGATTTTTTTTGTCAAAAATAAATTAGGATCGTCTGTGAGCCGAAGCAATACACTATGCCAAATTTGAGGATGATCAGACATAAATTGCGAGCTGTACTGTGCACACAAAAATAGAGACACCTAGATAGACATCGGTAAATCGATTCAGAACTTGATTCTAAAACGATCGGTATACTAAACAATGTGTCTCAGACTGGCCATGCCAAGGAGGGCATATCAATGCACAAAATTATTATACCCCACTCACCAGTACCACAGTAGCGGTGAAGGATATGAATATTGACCTAATATGAAAGATTATGCAACCTAATTTTTAGAACGCGCAATTTACACAATATTAAGACAAATTTATTTAAATGAAATTGTAGTAAAAGAAAAGTTTTTAATATTTGCTTCAAAAAAAATGTTTTCCATTGAAATTTAATGACAAGATATGTAAAAACGATTTCAATAAATATTTTTTAGAATTATTAAAGCCAAGTTGACCTTAGTCAAATAGAATTTTCTTTTATATATACTCAACAAAAAAAAAACGTTTACTTGGATCCATAGATTTTGACCTTTCCTTAAGGATTTTTGTATAGATTCCAGCCAAAAATGCAGCGTCTCTAAATTAAAGACATCTTTTAACTACATATCTTGCTTTAAATTTAGGATCAATTAAATTAAAAGTGGTATACAGATCTTATTAATCGACTTTTCATTCTATGTTTGTCATATATTAATAAAGCAATTCGCGTGTAAACAAATTCCACTTTACAAATCCACATTAGTATGTATACTTCGAAGTAAAAATATTTTCTTAATTCCAAAAAACTTTAAATAAAAGTTTTCAAAATGAGCATTAGCCTATATTTGAAGATTTTTATACCCTCCATTACATGTGTCATTATCACATGTAATGAACATTAATGTGTTTATAAATTATTTAAAAGAAATATCCATTTTTAATTTATGAGACAACCGAGCTAGTTAGAAAAGCGGGAGCCATCATTGAGCTAGCCAATAAGTCGATTGGTTGGTTCGTTTCCCAACACTACAGAACTCCAGTTCAACATTACACTAATAATATTTAGACTCCATTTTAACGTTACAAATGGACCACGCGATACTAGATAAAATAAAATAAAAGATAACATATCTGACAAAAACTACACAAATTGGTATTGACTAAATTTCATATATCTAATGGTTACTCCTGGTGTTGATTGGAGTACCTGTCTCGAAACCCACCCAGCCCTTATGGCACAAAATATTTAGAACCCCAAAACTGGAAGCTTAGAAACCAACTATTTACGCTCGCCGTTTTAATATAAATTTTCTTTAATTGAACAATTCTAGAATTGCCCTATTTTTAGGTTTAAGAAAAAAATCTATTTAAACTTAGCGAAACCGAAATAAATAGAAGTGTCCTAACTAGAGGAATATGCCTACTTTTATTTGTTTAGTAATTAAATAAAAAAGTAGAAAAATTCACAATAGAATTGCTAACAAAAGAAAAAAAACACCGTAGCAAAACAAAAACATTAATCTTAATTATCATCTATAAGTGATTTTATAGAGATCAAAATGGAATCAATAAAATTCTCAGTATAATGCAATTTCAAAACTAGAAAAGAGTACATCATATAAATACTACTAGAATTACAATTCTCCACTTCATTCACAAACTCAATGCTTAGAGAGAACCTTATAACAGTCTCTGTGACTGAGTATAACACTTTAAGTTACGTATGAAATCTTACTACGCATTAAATTTTATTTTGTTTGTTTTTTTTTTCATGAATGATACGGTTTGTTAATGAATTGTGCGGTGTAAGGAATTTGTCGTAAAATACAAGGGGAGAACACAAAATTTTTGATGCGTATTTACATACTTTTACTGGATCAATGATTGTATAGGCCTCCACCAGTCAGTGGTCGTAGAGTTGTTGCTGTGATGCTGTAGGGTGTACTCAATGGTATTTACCATTATTTTAAAATTAATTAGATTCCACCTTTCTCATGATAAAATTCACCATACTTACGGACTAGTTAATTTAAGTTCAAAATTCAAAGAAATTTTAGTGATCTCATAGTGCCTTTTGGATTATAACTATAATATATTAAAATATATTTATTGAAATTTATTTCACATGTTTTATATAGCTGGTTAGCTTAGCACTCCGCAGAAAGGTTTATAACATTTTCGTTCGCCTTATGTTGATTGTCTAAAAATGTGGTTGCTGCCTAGCCTTGTGGATGCTTAGAGAATGGGTAATTTTGTCCTATTACATCTTTCTTTTTGACTATTCGATTGTAGTTTTCGATTTACTTCTTCTCACAGAGAAATTAGCCTTTTGAATGGCTTTCGTAAGATATGCAAAATACCAGCCAAATCGGTTCAGATTTAGATATAGCTCCCACATTGAAAAAAACAGTGAACCCTTTTCCATTGCAAAATGAACTAAACTGTAGTAATATTGACCATGATTTAGCCCTTAAGATTTTTTTCAACTTGTCTAGTTTATAATTCTCTTAAGTTTTAGTTCATCTATAACATTGTAGTTTAGTTCATTTTTACAACACCATAAGATTTATATACCCCTACCAAGTTAAAAAGTCAGTATTATTTTGTTTTACTTGCTTATTTTGTGGGAAACCCGATAATAAAAATTGGTTAACAGAGTCTTTAAAATGTCGACGACTAAACTATTTTTAAATCAATCATTCCACAGTACAGAGAAATTAAATAATTAAAGGAACAACAAACCGTTTTACTATTATGAAAATTTTCATACATTAAAATTAAACTTTCTTTAAGCAAAAGTATTTTATTATAAAAACTTATGATGAAAGTTCTTAATACAATGTTTTTTTGTGAATAAAAATTATGACCACGTGGAACAGAGAGTAGTTCATTTGAACCCGCTGTTTGGACATTTTGACTTATCCTTTTTTTTATTCATCGTAGGTAATTTTTTCACATATCTTGCTGGAAAAAAATGGAAACAATAATGAAAATTGTTAAAAATTAACACCATGTAATAAAATATAATTTTAATTCTTCATTTTAGCTTGTAACTTACCATATTTGGGGGCATTTTATCAAATGGAGTAAGGAATTCAACTTTTCTTCGGAAAACGTATCTCATAAAATTGGTACCTGAAACAATTAGGAAATAATGAAGTATTCTATATAAACTCATAAAACTGTGTTGTTATCGATGTGAAGGATATAATAAAATAAATATTCTAGTTGAAAGAAAGCCAGAGTTTTAATATAAAACTTACCAATTCTCTATTAAATTGTACGCTGAGGGGAAATATAAAAAGTTGTCCAAATTTATTTGGGCTATTCTGAAATTAAATATTTATTTTTTACATTAAATAAAATTATTAAATAGGTTTCCAAAAAATCGAATGAAAAAAATAATATTATGCATAAAAAACACAACTATTCTGGTTAAAAGAAAGTTAAAGAATCCTTACCAATTCACTATTAAATTACAAGCAAAGGAGTACCAACATTTTTTCAAATTTTAAGGGGTTATTCTGAAATTAAATATTTGTTTTTTTACATTGAAATATTACATTGGTTTCCAAAAAAATTGATTAAAGAAATACTAAAATAAGGTATTAAAAACCTATAATTTTGATGATAAAAAGGTCATAAAAACGTAAACATTCTAGTTGAAAGAAAGCCAAATTTTAAAAGAAAACTTACCAATTCTCTATTTTCGAACCCATCTGGAATTGCTCTGAAATTAAATATTGCTTTTACAACAAAGAAAAACATTAAACTGGTTTCCAAAAAAAAAATAATTAACAAATAATAATATACATACAAAATATTATTTTTAAAAGAAAGCCATATTAAAAAAAAAAACATTACTTACCAATTTATGGCTAAACTATACGCTGAGATATAACAAAAATTGTCCAAATTCATCTGGAATTGAATATTAATTTTTTACTTTGAATAATAAAAATTTCAATACACTTTCAATTTCAACAAATTTTCCAAAATATTTTTAATAACTTTTCTCGAAACTACCGATAAAATATTAATAACTTTCATTTAAAATGTTTAATAAACAAACACCAATATATGTCTCAAAATTCCAAAATATTCCATGCCTTTATATTCCCTTGTTGCATATTAAAAGATGCAACAGCCCACGCCAACGCCAACTATACAACTGAAGCATGCCAAACAAAACCAAGCAAAGCCAAAACATTCCTACAACAACAAAAACACATGTGCCTTTATTGAAAACAACACCTCATCCAGCCAATAAACCATCCAAGAATAACAAACACACACACAAACCACTAAATGAACCAAAATAAAAACAACCCCACGCTCATGTATACACAACAAAACTCAAGTAACATCATCTTTACATTAATCACATTCCACTATGCCGATAAAGATCTCTGTACTATGCATTAGTTCATCGCATCTGCTGACAATTTACTCTGAGAATAATATTCGTAAAGGCACACCAGTTTATGAACGATGAAACGTTTAACTTAAAATTTGCAAAATTTTCATGAAATGTTATCTACCATTTTTGACGAAAATGTCTATAAATTTAATTATATGTGAACTAAAAATATTTCATTGGGTAATTTGTTACCAACAATTATTAACTATAGGAATTGTCAGTAAGAAATTGCTATCCACTTTCAAGTTCATTTTTCGTAAAAAAATATTTTCTCATACAAAAAAATCTTATAGTAAATTGTACTTATTATTTAGAAAATACTTTACATTTCACAAGTAGTTTTATAGCATAACAAACGAATTTTTAACTACCAGTTAAGAAATTTTTTAAGGAAATTTCCATCGTATTTTGTAGGCCATGAACTAAACGATTGCTACTTAGAATTTGTAAAATTTCCTTTCGAGTAGTTAATTTTCGTTGAAGATACGAAAAATGAACTAAAATTCTGGAAAATTCTTGTAATAAATTATTGTAAAAATCTTCTTAAATTTACGAGACACTTTTTTTTCTGTGCATATATGTCTTTCGTCCGAGTTGAACTTATATGGCTTCAAAAGCCAGATTTTTGCCCTGAGTGGCTTCAAATTTAGCATAAGGAGTACGTTTAATAGTATCGTTAAGTGTTCCAAATTTGGTTGAAAATTATTCTCTCTTACGTTTTTTGCTGTGAAAGCAGGATTATTATTCTAACTATGCATGTCAAATTTGGTCAAAATCGGTTCATATTTAGATATAGCTCCCATTTATACGTACGCCAGAGTAGGGGAAATATGGTAGAATGTTTCATATTTTAGACCCATTTTCAATGGGAGTTTAATCAAATTGACTCGATAGTTTCCAAATACCAACATTTTACATAAAATTCTGTGATGGTTTCCCCATATCGTAGTCATATTCTACACTGTAATGCCAAACTTTCCACAGAATGGTCGAATTTTAAATAAAGCTCCGACTTGTGGAAATATCGCCCGAATTGGCCAAATAATATATCACAACCCACATATCTTGGCGATATTTAACCAATATCCTTGTAAAATCGACACTTCTGAGTAGCAAAAATTGTAAATATTATTCAAATTGTCCTATATCTCGAATACATATGTATCGCACGATAAATCATAAATGCTCTTTTGTACAATTGCATCAAAATTGCTCTAGCTTTATATTTCCCATATTATTTATACCCTCCACCATAGGATGGGGGGTATATTAACTTTGTCATTCCGTTTGTAACACATTGAAATATTGCTCTAAGACCCCATAAAGTATATATATTCTGGGTCGTGGTGAAATTCTCAGTCGATCTGAGTATGTCCGTCCGTCCGTCCGTATGTTGAAATCACGCTAACTTCCGAACGAAACAAGCTATCGACTTGAAACTTGGCACAAATAGTTGTTATTGATGTAGGTCGGATGGTATTGCAAATGGGCCATATCGGTCCACTTTTACGTATAGCCCCCATATAAACGGACCCCCAAATTTTGCTTGCGAGGCCTCTAAGAGAAGCAAATTACATCCGATCCGGCTGAAATTTGGTACAAGGTGTTAGTATACGGTCTTTATTAACCATGCAAAAATTGGTCCACATCGGTCCATAATTATATATAGACCCCATATAAACCGATCCCCCGATTTGGCTTTCGGAGCCTCTAAGAGAAACAAATTCCATGCGATCCGGCTGAAATTTGGTACATGGTGTTAGTATACGGTCTTTATCAACCATGCAAAAATTGGTCCACATCGGTCCATAATTATATATAGACCCCATATAAACCGATCCCCCGATTTGGCTTGCGAAGCCTCTAAGAGAAGAAAATTTCATCCGATTCGGTTGAAATTTGGTACATGATGTTAGTACATGATATTTAACAACCATGCCAAAAGTGGTCCATATCAGACCATAATCATATATAGCCCCCATATAAACCGATCCCGTGCAAAAGTACATTTTGATTCGTAATTATTTGTAGACTTACGTATACATACTTTTTTTTTGTCTAATATATACCACGTATGGACTAACTCACAATTTAGAAAACGATGTTAAGAAGTTTTAAGATACCACAACCCAATTAATTCGATTGTGGATGACAGTCTTTCGCAGAAGTTTCTACGCAATCCATGGTGGAGGGCACATAAGATTCGGCCTGGCCGAACTTACGGCCGTATATACTTGTTTTTTTACTAACATTGTGTTTCGTCCCAAGGTATTGGCCAATTTAATTCTAGCGATTTTGTAGAAGTACAAAAAATTGTCTCCAAATCGTTTCAGATATAAATATTTGTATAATGGAATATATACCTTAAGATATAAATATTTATACATGGGAATATAAACATTCATAATAAATCCCAAAAAATTGGAAGGAGTTGAGATGGTTACACAAATTTTGGTCTACATAGTGGTGAAGGGTATAACATAGTCGGCCCCGCCCGACTTTAGACTTTACTTATTTGTTTTTTTTTTTTATCCTAAAGGGCCGTAAGCTGACGAATTTTTCTTGCACAGAATTCAAGCCAATGCGCCTTCTTTTTTCTCTTGATTTTTGCCAAATTTGGTTTTGGAAGAAATTCACAAATTGTTGCCAATATCGACCACTCTTTGTCTAATATCTCCCACTAAGGGAGCTGCTCTGTGGCGAGGCGGTGTACTAAATGACTTTATATTAATTATGGAATGTTAGACCTCCAGATCTCCTCCTATCACACATAAAAAAATCAATTAAAGCGGTTTTCCCGAATTCTAATAATTAGCACAAAATTTTACCTTGAATGAAGAGGATTATTCCAGTCGGACAATTTTGAAATATATTCTCAATAAACCGAATTGTGATTGGAAAAATGTTGGCCGAATTAACTTGACTTAAAATGATGTGTTATAGTCGAATGTTCAGATAAGAAGGAACTTCTTAGCTTGACTCGTGACGAAAGTCAGCTGAGTTGAAATTATTAATCGAAATATCGAGTTTCCTTATGGATACGTATATTTAACCGGGTTCTCAACCGGTTAATATAAAACAAGTATATACGGCCGCAAGTTCGGCCAGGCCGAATCTTATGTACCCATCACCATGGATTGCGTAGAAACTTCTACGAAAGACTATCATCGACAATCGAATTACTTGGGTTGTGGTATCTTAAAACTTCTTAACATCGTTTTCTAAATTGTGATTTAGTCCATACATGGTATATATTAGACAAAAAAAGTTATGTATAGTTAAGTCTACAAATAATTACGAATCGATATGGACTTTTTGTACTTAGAGAGACAGAATTGAAATATGGGGATCGCTTATATGGGGGCTATATACAATTATGAACTTGATATGGACCAATTTTTGTGTGATTGGGGATCGATTTATCTGAGGGCCATATATAAGGCATGGTTGTTAACGACCATATACTAGCACAATGTACCAAATTTCAACTCACTCGGATGAAATTTGCTCCTCCAAGAGGTTCCAAAACCAAATCTTGAGATCGGTTTATATGGGGCTATGTACGATTATGGACTGATATGGACCACTTTTGGCATGGTTGTTAAATATCATATACTACCACCACGTACCAAATTTCAAGCAGATCGGATGAATTTTGCTTCTCCAAAAGGCACCGGAGGTCAAATCTGGGGATCGGTTTATATGGGAGCTATATATAATTATGGACTGATAGGAACCAATTCCTGCATGGTTGTTGGATACCATATACTAACATCACGTACCAAATTCCAACCGAATGGGAAGAATTTTGCTCTTCTCTAGAGGTCAAATCTGGGGATCGGTTTATATGGGGCCTATATATAATTATGGACCGATATCGACCAATTTTTGCATGGGAGTTTGAGGCCATATATTAACACCACGTACCAAATTTCAACTGAATCAGATGAATTTTGGTCTTCCAAGAGGTTCCGGAGGTCAAATATGGTGATCGGTTTATATGGGGGCTATATATAATTATGAACCGATGTGGACCAATTTTTGCATGGTTGTTAGAGACCGTATACTAACATCACGTACCAAATTTCAGGCGGATCGGATGAAATTTGCTTCTCTTAGAGGCCTCGCAAGCCAAGTCGGGGGATCGGTTTATATGGGGGCTATATATAATTATGGACCGATGTGGACCAATTTTCGCATGGTTGCTAGAGACCATATACTAACATCATGTACCAAATTTCAACCGGATCGGATGAAATTTGCTTCTCTTAGAGGCCTCGCAAGCCAAATCGGGGGATCGGTTTATATCGGAGCTATATATAATTATGGACCGATGTCGACCAATTTTTGCATGGTTGTTAGAGACCATATACTAACACCATGTACCAAATTTCAGCAGGATCGGATGAAATTTGCTTCTCTTAGAGGCCTCGCAAGCCAAATCGGGGGATCGGTTTATATGGGGGCTATATATAATTATCGACCGATGTCGACCAATTTTTGCATGGTTGTTAGAGACCATATACTAACACCATGTACCAAATTTCAGCCGGATCGGATGAAATTTGCTTCTCTTAGAGGCCTCGAAAGCCAAATCGGGGGATCGGTTTATATGGGGGCTACATATAATTATGGACCGATGTGGACCAGTTTTTGCATGGTTGTTAGAGACCATATACTGACACCATGTACCAAATTTCAGCCGGATCGGATGAAATTTGCTTCTTTTAGGGGCCTCGCAAGCCAAATCGGGGGATCGGTTTATATGGGGGCTATATATAATTATGGACCGATGTGGACCAATTTTTGCATGGTTGTTAGAGACCATATACTAACACCATGTACCAAATTTCAGCCGGATCGGATGAAATTTGCTTCTCTTAGAGGCCTCGCAAGCCAAATTTGGGGGTCCGTTTATATGGGGGCTATACGTAAAAGTGGACCGATATGGCCCATTTGCAATACCATCCGACCTACAGCAATAACAATTACTTGTGCCAAGTTTCAAGTCGATAGCTTGTTTCGTTCGGAAGTTAGCGTGATTTCAACAGACGGACGGACGGACGGACGGACGGACATGCTCAGATCGACTCAGAATTTCACCACGACCCAGAATATATATACTTTATGGGGTCTTAGAGCAATATTTCGATGTGTTACAAACGGAATGACAAAGTTAATATACCCCCCATCCTATGGTGGTGGGTATAAAAAAAATAGAATGAAAACTCTTATGAAAGAAAACGTTCATTACACACAATGAACTGAATAGCCTAACATAAGTGAGCTTGAAACTTAATCGGGCTGCCACTTTAACCTAACTTTGTCATTGCGTTTGTAACACATCGACATATTGGTCTAAGACCCCATAAAATTATATATTCCGGGTCGTGATGAAATTCTGAATCGATCTAGCGATGTCCGTCCGTCTGTTGAAACCACGATAACTTTCGAACGAAACAAGCTATCGACTTGAAACTTGCCACAAGTAGTTATTATGATGTAGGTCGGATGGTAATGTACATGGGCCATATCGGACCACTTTTACGCACAGTCTCTAAGAGGCTCCACAAGTCAAATCTGGCTAAACAAATTTCGTCCGATCCGGTTGAAATTTTGTATTTGGTGTTAGTATATGGTCCCTAGTATACATAAAAAAATTGGCCCATAATCGGTCCATAATACTATATAGCCCCCATATTTTACTTTATAGCCCTATATCTTGAAGGAGCAAATTTCATCCGATCCGGTTTAAATTTGGATCCCCAGATTTGACGTACGGAGCCTTTTAAAGGATCAAATTTCATCCGATCCGGTTGAAATTTGGTACGTGGTGTTAGTATATGGTGTCTAACATTCATTGAAAAATTGGCCCATATCGGTCCATAATTGTATATAGGCCCTATATAAACCAATCCCCAGATTAGTCCTCAAAAACTTCTTGGAGGAGCAAAAATCATCCGATGCGATTACAACCCAAGTAATTCGATTGTGGATGACAGTCTTTCGCAGAAGTTTCTACGCAATCCATGGTGGAGGGTACATAAGATTCGGCCTGGCCAAACTTACGGCCGTATATACTTGTTTTTATACCCTCCATCAGAGGATGGGGGTATATTAACTTTGTCATTCCGTTTGTAACACATCGAAATATTGCTCTAAGACCCCATAAAGTATATATATTCTGGGTCGTGGTGAAATTCTGAGTCGATCTAAGCATGTCCGTCCGTCCGTCTGTTGAAATCACGCTAACTTCCGAACGAAACAAGCTATCGACTTGAAACTTGGCACAAGTAGTTGCTATCGATGTAGGTCGGATGGTATTGAAAATGGGCCATATCGGTCCACTTTTACGTATAGCCCCCATATAAAGGGACCCTCATATTTGGCTTGTGGAGCCTCTAACAGAAGCATTTTTCATCCGATCCGGCTGAAATTTGGTACATGGTGTTGCTATATGGTCTCTAACAACCATGCAAAAATTGGTCCACATCGGTCCATAATTATATATAGCCCCCATATAAACCGATCCCCAGATTTGGCTTGCGGAGCCTAAAACAGAAGCAAATTTCATCCGATCCGGCTGAAATTTGGTACATGGTGTTCGTATATGGTCTCTAACAACCATGCAAAAATTGGTCCACATCGGTCCATAATTATATATAGCCCCCATATAAACCGATCCCCAGATTTGGCTTGCGGAGCCTCAAAGAGAAGAACATTTCATCCGATCCGGCTGAAATTTGGTACATGATGTTGGTATATGGTCTCTAACAACCATGTAAAAATTGGTCCACATCGGTTCATAATTATATATAGCCCCCCATATAAACCGATCCCCAGATTTGGCTTGCGAAGTCTCCAAGAGAAGCAAATTTCATCCAAGCCGGTTGTAATTTGGAACATGGTGTTAGTATATGATCTTTAACAAACGTGCCAGAATTGGTCCATATCGGTCCATAATTTTATATAGCCCCCATATAAAACGTTCTCCAGATTTGACCTCCGGAGAACCTTTGAGGAGTAAAATTCATCCGATCCGGTTCAAATTAGGAACGTGGTGTTAGTATATGGTCGCTAACAACCATACCAAAATTGGTCCAATCACACAAAAATTGGTCCATATCGGTTCATAATCATGGTTGCCACTCGAGCCAAAAATGATCTACCAAAATTTTATTTCTATAGAAAATTTTGTCAAAATTTTATTTCTATAGAAAATTTTGTCCAAATTTTATTCGGTTCATAATCATGGTTGCCATTCGAGCCAAAAATAATCTACCAAGAATTTATTTCTGTAGAAAATGTTGTCAAAAGTTTATTTCTATAGAAGATTTTGTTAAAATTTTATTTCTGTAGAAATTTTTGTCAAAAATTTCTTTCTATAGAAAATTTTGTCAAAGTTTTTATTTCTACAGAAAATTTTGTGAAGTTTTTATTTCTATAGAAAATTTTGTTAAAATTTTATTTCTGTAGAAAATTTTGTCAAAATGTTATGTCTACTTTGTCAAACTGAATTATATACGTATTGGATCGATCTTTTTTGATTTAATATATACCACGTATGGACTTACATACAATTTAGAAGATGGTGTTAGGAGGTTTTAAGATACCTTGCCATCGGCAAGCGTTACCGCAACTTAAGTAATTCGATTGTGGATGGCAGTGTTTAGAAGAAGTTTCTACGCAATCCATGATGGAGGGTACATAAGCTTCGGCCTGGCCGAACTTACGGCAGTATATACTTGTTTTTTTTTTTTTTTGACACTAAAGATTTCCAAAACGCTTCTTGTGTTTGGCACTACTCATGTGACACGCTGATATTAAAAAGGAGGGCTCTTGTCATAATTCTCGTCATTAAAGTAAAATCGGGAAGCATTCATGGAGAAAACAGAGATGATTCGTATATGTATTATTTGCCACTATTATATTCAGTTTCATAAATTTATTTGTAAATTAAAGGTGTGATCTAAATCTGAGTTTCGACGAATGTACAAAACGTTGTCCTAGTTATCGACAGTTGTATAGTCGAAAGCTTTGTAATAATATGCACTATCTTGTTACATTATATTTCATATACACGCAGAGAAGAAACATGATTGCCACAATCATATTCGAAGAGCAAAATAATATGATAGCAGCTATTTTTGCGGCGACCATGTAACATTTTAACCTGCAACCATGTTGGCTCAGTGAACATGGTTCTAAGAAAAATACAATTGTCCTCATCTAAAATGTTATTATATTGATAAAAAGAATTTTGTTTCCATTAAAAGACAATGGTCACGATCTAAAATGTTATGTTATTCGTCAAAAATGTTTTTCTTCTAGTTAAAAGAACATGGTCACAACCTAAAATGTTTTGATTTTTATGAAAAAAAACTTTTTTCGTCGTCGAAAAAAGGACGCCACTTGAGAAAAGAAAACACAAAATCAACTTTATTTATTTGTTTTTATTTATTTATAAACTAATTCATTGTTTATTTGTATTTATAATGTCGTGCAAGCAAACTTCACATATTTTTACACACTCTAGTTTGGTTCAATTTCAACAATAAGTAATCATTCCATATTTACTTCGTGACCATCAAATGTACAAACGCAGACATCATGTAACTGCAAATAAAAATAAATTATACCATATATCAAAATGCAGAACAAAAACCATGTACATTCTTTTAAATTACGCTTTCCTTTTTTGTATTCACATAAAACCACGTGCCATTTCTGAATAAATAAATTAACACAAAACACAATAATTCCGTATTCTCCGTCCATTCCAAGAAACAATCAACACACGACTGACGCGCAAAATGAAAATCGTGTGTACCTGCTCAATGTTTTTATAAAATTCTTGTCGCTGCAAAAAAATTAAAAAATTAAATGGTCACGAAAACAATGTACATGGTCTTTATGGCCATGTAATGGTTGTAGACATGTCTATACGTAAACTATAAAAATATTTTTTTCTCTGCAAAAAAGTAAAAAAATTGAATGGTCAGATACATGATTTTCCTGACCATATAATGGTCTCAAATTCTATCATTTAAATAATAGAACATGTTTGCGGCATTTGAGAACCATTTAAATGCTTATTGCCAACATATATTTTTCTCCGCTCGAAAATTATTTTTACAAAGACAAAATACATGGTTTTCGCGACAATTACATACTCTAAATAAGCATTAAATGGATGCGGCAACCATGTCTAAACATGTTTTTTCTGTGCGTGTAGGCTTTCTGTACCGTTTTATTTTAGTTTGATAACTACTTTAAAACCAATTTTTTTTATCTCTTGCCATTCACGCGCATTCAAAAACTCAAATTTTTGACGCCATTTTCATTGCAATCAAACAAGTAAAATTAGTGGTCACATCACTGTTGTAGTGTGTGAAGCTGACACCACATCACAAAATAGGAAGCCATTGACATTGTTGCGAAGTAAAAACTTTCTGATATCACTCTGTTTGCCAGACATACACTTCTGACGGCTGCACAAGTATTCACCAACTCTTCATCCTGTTGGTGGGTCAGGCACGGCGAAGAGGAATTAAGCTATGGCAAATTGCTTAACTAAAAACTAATATCAAGAGTACAATAGTGCAAATGACACATTTGTGGTTGAGTCAATGTGACGGATGGTTTTGTATGGAATAGTAACGGCAACAAAACAAAAACACAGAGTCACATACAAATGCATTTTGACGTCGGTAGGAAATTAAACGGTTGTGGTTAAATTTGCAGAAAAAAATCGAATGAACTTTGAATAAAATGAAAAAGCAATTTGTATTTTGTAAAGGATATTATTATTTACAAAATTATAATAAAATTTAACATTAAAATTAATATTGTCCAATAGATAGTGGTGATCCCCCTTTGGTTTGACGGCTACACTGAAATAAGAGATTTCTCTTCTTAGGAACTAAATTTTAGGTAAACAACACAGAAAAAAAAATCTGATTCAATGAAGAAATTATATGGATCCAATTAATTTTTTAATTGAAATTGCTTACGAAAATGATAGTATAAGCCACAGAATTGATCGGAATTTACAGATATTCTTGATAAAAATTTTTTTTTATTGGTTCAATTTGAATTTTAATTGCTTGTATTTTATTAGAAATTTGTGTTAATAATTATTTTACTTTAGAATGAAATAACATTTTTTGTACTTTTCATACGATGTATATTTTTATGAGTTATCCGATTATAATTATAATTTGTTTTGAGCCAAAATTTAATGATTTTAATGTGTATATAGAAACTAAATATTTCCAAACAAAATTTTCAATTATGTTTTTATTTGGAAATATTTTCTAATTTAATTAAAAAATAAAGTAAAGATTTTTTATAATAGTCTTAACTTTTTAATTTAATTTTTCAATTTGATTAAAATAGTTAACTTATCAGTTAATTTTTAAATTGATTTTTTAACTTTAATCAATTTTTTAAATGGAGATATTTTGGAGACTTTTTTCCTGTGAAAGTTTTCTTCGTACGTTACATTATTTATCATAAAGTCTGGCAAAGGGGAGTTTCTATTGTCTAGTATTTTGTTCTGGGTGAAAGTTGACGTCAGTCCACATAGTTTTAGTTTTATATTCTCAGTCGATTAAGCCAACTGTCTATTTTTATACCCACCACCATAGAACGCTTATGGGGGCATATTAAGTTTGTCATTCCGTTTGTAACACAACGAAATATCGATTTCCGACTATATACCTAAAGTATATATATTCTTGATAAGGGAGAAACTCTAAGACGTTATAGCGATGCCCGTCTGTCTGTCTGGATGTCTGTTGTAATCACGATACAGCATTCACTAATAAAGCGATCTTACCTAAATTTTGCACGAGCTCATTTTTGTGGTCCAAGCAGGTCAAGTTCGAAGATGGGCTATATCGGTCCTGGTTTTGATATAATCCCCGTATAAACCGACCTCCACATTTGGGGTCTTGGTCTTATAGAAACCGTAGTTTTTATTCACTTTGCTTGAAATTGAAAATCTAGAGGTATTTTAGGACCATAAAAAAGTGTGCCGAAAATGGTGCGTATCGGTCCATGTTTTGATATAGCCCTTATATATACCGATCTCCCGATTTTACTTCTTGGGCTTCTGGAATCCGTATTTTTTAACCAAGTTGCTTGAAATTCGAAATCTACAGGTATTTTAAGGCCTTTAAGAGGTATACCGAAAATGGTGTGTATCGATCTATGTTTAGATATAGCCCTCATATATACCGATCTCCTGATTTTACCATAGTTTTTTATACGATTTGCCTGAAATTGTAAATATACTGGTATTATAGACCCACAAAAACGTTTATGGGATTTGTAGACCGATTTCACTTTTTGACGTTTATGGGATTTATAGACCGATTTCCCTTCTTGAGGGTATAGAAGGCGCACTAATCGTGAAAATTGCTGGAAACTGAATGTAAAATTTCAGATATTACTTCTCGTACTCATTTAATAAGAGGGTAAAAATCTACAGATATTATACTTCGTATAAAAACATTATTTCATCATTTACTTGCACACTTACAAGATATGTTTATGATACCTCTAAAACTCAAACAAAAACGGTTCTTATAAATCCAGAATCTGATCTAGTCTTCATAGGTGAAATCTTTAAATTTATCTTCGGGAAGCGTACTGGTTGAACTGATGTGCTTGGTAGAATATCTGCCATCGAACCCCCAGAAATCTTCCAACGAAACTATAATATTTGATTCATGGTGGTGTGCATTTAAGATTCGGCTCGGCCGAACTTACTGCTATATATGTATCATGTACTTTTGTATGTAAAGTACAGCTCATCGCTTAAGCCCAATATAGCCAAAGTTTGGTATTGGTTGACTTCCAATTATCCACAAAGAGTACATTCGATATTGCCTAAATCGGTTCAGATTTAAATACATAGTTTCGGCCGAACACCAAAAAATTTTTCAATGATAATCCCTCTCAGTAATGCTGGTGACATTTCTGAGAGTTTCAAAGCTTCTCTAATTGGTTTCGCCACAATGTGGAACGTCGTGCGGACTTGGCTATAAAAAGGAGGCCTTTGTCATTGAGCTAAACATAGAATCGGGCAGCACTCAGTGCTAAGAGAGAAGTTCACCACTGTGGTATCACAATAGACTAAAGGGTGATACGGTCAAAATTTGGTCAAGGGAAAACGCGTGTAAATCGGCGAAATCGTTTATTTAAAAAATCAAATTAAATTTCTTTTTCAAGTTCAATTAGCATAAAATTCAGGAAAAATATTCAGTTAGGCTTTCGCTTTTCCAAATCCGAATTGCCGGGCCTCACGCTTGACACCTGCCATTAGATTTTGTACAGCCACCTTGTCCACCTTCTTCGCCGCAGAAAGCCAGTTTGCCTTGAACTGCTGCTCGTCCTTAGCAGTTTTTTTGGTCTTCTTTAGGTTCCGCTTGACAATAGCCCAGTATTTCTCAATTGGGCGGAGCTCTGGCGTGTTGGGAGGGTTCTTGTCCTTGGGAACCACCTGCACGTTGTTGGCGGCGTACCACTCCATGGCCTTTTTACCGTAATGACAAGATGCCAAATCCGGCCAAAACAGTACGGAACAACCGTGTTTCTTCAGGAAAGGCAGCAGACGTTTATTCAAACACTCTTTCACGTAAATTTCTTGGTTGACAGTCCCGGAATCTATGAAAATGCTGCTTTTCAAGCCACAGGTACAGATGGCTTGCCAAACTAGATATTTCTTTGCGAACTTTGACAGTTTTATGTGCTTGAAAATATCTGCTACCTTTCCCCTTCCTTTTGCCGTATAAAACTCCTGTCCCGGAAGCTGCTTGTAGTCGGCTTTGACGTAGGTCGTCGTCCATTACCACGCAGTCAATCTTCGTCAGTATCGTCGTGTACAGCCTCCGGGATCGCGCTTTGGCCGTCGTATTTTGTTTATCATCATGGAGTCACTACCTTCATGTAAGTCGATAGTCCGGCTCGTGTTTTGGCTCGATGCACGGTTGTAGACGATACACCCAGCTTATTTGCGGCATCTCGGAGAGAGAGGTTAGGGTTTCGCTTGAAACTACCGGCAACTCTCTTTGTCGTCTCAGCGGCTTCCAGTTTTCGATTTCCCCCCGATCCAGACTTCCTGGCTGTCGTCAAGCGTTCCCCAAACACTTTAATTACATTTTTAACGGTTGATTTGGCAACTTTTAGCGATTTTGCCAGCTTTGCGTGCGAGTAGCTCGGATTTTCGCGATGCGCGAGCAAAATTTTGATACACTTCTTGCTTGGACGGCATTTTGACAACTGAAGAGTGAATTCCAAAATCAAAATAGGAGCAACATTCTACACACACACCTTCAAAATGAGGGGTGTTCAGGTTTTTTAAATGCAAAATTGAAAGGAATACGTCAAGTTTATATTGACCAAATTTTGACCGTATCACCCTTTAACTAGTCTAGGTTATCCTGAAATATCGGACTGCCTTTATACCTAACCTATAGTCAAATAGTTCATTGATCGATTGAAAACCGAATGGAATTTAAGTAAATATTTGTTAAGTTACAAAAATACACACAAAAAAATAACTACAAATAAATATTAACAACTTTATTTGTATGTAGAATCTGCTTATGCTCAACAAATTTGTCTATTGAACATGAGGCATTTGTTGTTGAAATGTGTTTGTAGATGCTTCGCAGAGGAAATAATGGAAATATTCTGAATTTTCAACAAATTGCTTTGTTGCGAAAATAGTTGACTGCTATCGATATGTAAACAAAAATACAAGACTGGTTACGCACACATCGCTGAGAATATGTACGAAAGCTATATTTATATATTTTATATATTATTTGTATATTTTTCAATATGGTAGTTTCTTAAATGTGTTTTTGTATGAGATAAATAATAAAACCATATTAATATCGGGATTAGAGTTATTACAATTCTAATTAACTAGAATATATAGCACTGGGAAAAAAGTTGTCAAAATGCTTGCTAGACCCGGGACTACTCAAATTTAAAATTGTCAAACATTTACAAAACTGAGTATAGGATTTTCGACACAAAAATGTTACATGTTCCCCGTCCAAAAATAACATTTTGGTCATATTCCTTCTCTGTGTGTACTTAACAAAATATCTCCAAAATTGTTCCGGCAATTTTGCAATTTTGGTGCAATTCATAGCAAAATTCTGTCAATTTTAATTTCAATTTAATTTTTTATCAATACACCAATAAATTTGTTACAGGTCATTGATAAACTCCAACAAACCACAATCAATTTTTTTCGTTCAAATTCAAAAATATTTGTTGAGGATTAAACGTAACGTTCAACAACAAATATTTTGTACTGTTGGATGCTCAACAAATTACTTACAAATTATGTTATTGAGAACACAAATTATTTGTTGCCTTCTGATGGTGACGATTGCTAACAACTTTTTTGTAATAATGGTTATTAAAAGTAAAAATTAGTTTGTTGCAGGAAAATTAACAAATTTTGTTATTGGTTTTCCAACAAAAGTTATTGGTTCTCAAACTTATTTTTATCTGTGTATGAAGCGTTTTAAAATTTGAGTTTGGCCGAAATTGGAGTGGACCACAATTTTTACGACTCCAGCAAAATCTTTACACTCCGACTCTACAACCCTTGTCTATTCAGTTTATATCAGTTCGTTATTATGTGGTCCTAATGAAGCATCCTACCAATTTCAGTTTTTGATTATTTTTATTTGCCTGCAATTCCCCTGATGTCGTTTAACCACATTGTCGGTTCTCGTCAGATAATATGTGAATTTTATTTCGACTCACAAACATACGTATCTTCAATTTCAAACATTTTCGCTCTTTAAAAGTTGAAGATGTTGTATGGTATAAATAATGAATAAATGCTTTCGCATATAAAATATTAGTAATGTTGGAATTCAAATATATTACAGCAACTTAAAATATTCGTCTTGCCAAAAAATAAATTTAATCGTGAACATTTTTATGCGATAATATATTACAACTTTCGAAGTTTATTAACACAACAGCAGTGTATCGATTAACTTAATTCAATTTTTGGTGATGAAGCTCCGTCAAAGACCAGTGTTTATGGTATGGTGAATATAACCGTAGTTCTCTCCAAGACGAATTTCGTGAAGTTCGTCCAAAATCAGTTGTTGTTCCGGAAACCATTGATGCTGTGTGCTATTTAAAGGTAGACGGAAATTGACTGTTTAACAGCTGAAGAAGCGGTTGATGCCTTCAGAATGCATATTTTGGAGATCAGAGTGGTAAAAGTGCTTCGACAATTGGTTAAAATGCATGCAAAAGTTATAAATCTTAATGGGGAGATTTTTGTAAAACAATAAAGTTTTATTATTATACCCCATTCTATAAAATAATCAGTAAACATAAAATTAAATTCTAGAACTGTTTTCCGTGGTCTTTTTTACAAATCTCATAAAAAGTTCATAGTCGCCAATAACAAAATGCTAAAATATATGTCTGAATATATAAAACTTTCCCAGCTATGTTTTCTAAACCTTCTTAACTTATCTGATAATTTAAATCTCTATCTTCTTTATCTGTAACCGTTAAAACGGATATTAACACTTTTACTATTTTACCTCTTTCAGGGCATTTATCTTTTCGATTTCACATCTTTTGTATAATCTCTGAAAGTTTATGAGTACTGCCTGAATACATACTTAGTATGTAGTGGGTGCGCGTGTGTGTGTGAAGAAAAGTGGAATAGAAAGTACTCCCATTTAGAGTACCTGACAACCGCCATACAATGTGAGAAAATAATCTAAAAATTATGTTTCTATTACATTGTTGACATTTTGATAATAGAAACCAGACATTGAAAGTTAAGTAACTTCTAGAGCTACTTTAGCTATTTCAACTTCACTTCCGTCTCCGGTTGCCACTTAAACTTAAAGAAAACTACATTGTTATTTTCATAATGCGCAGACATTAACACATACTCCGAAACACTACTCATGTTCATAAAATAAAAGATAAAATGGTGGAGTGGATAAGAGGCCAACTAATGTGAATATGAAAATATGAAAAATACTTTACTCTGGTATAAAAATCAATATACGCAGAACAGAATAATAATAGTAATCTTAATGCATTTGTCAAGTTTTAATTTAATAAAATATATATATTTTTTATTTTTCTCTACTTATGTCACTTGGCTTTTGATGTAACATTCACGGTCTATGTAATGACAATATCTGAGGCGTTGAAGAAAATTGCCTTTAGTAAGCTATCTAGTTTTTGTTTGTACTGCAGATGCCCATAAAACATTTTCTTTATAATTCTCTTTCATGTTTTTTTCCTTCATTTTCTAACTCCTTTCGGGCTACGAAGTTTTCTTTGCCTCTGACACTAAATCAAATAAGAGACTACTATCATTGTGGTGTCTTCGTTTACCAATAGGACCGTAAGAAAGACAAATAGTTTCACACCATAGGACTATCGTTAGATTCCATTTTTCTATTGTTGTTTAAGTTGTTGAATCTTATTAATAAATTTTTGGTTTAAATTTTTTGGACCAAATTTAATAATTACATACGACCGGTGTTCATGAGTGTTTTATATCAAACGAGGGTAAAATGTTTTACACGTAACGAATAAGGCATATATTCATAAAAGTTAACGTAAACTTTAAACTATTAACGTAAACTTTAAACTATTAACTATTACCATACAAATTCATTCGATAAACTGTCAGTAAATTATTATGAATATGGCTATAAAATTTAAATTTTTTAACTGATTGCAATTTTCAACTTCAATTAAATTTTAAAATTGAAATAATTTTGTCATATTTTTTCTGAGTAGGAAAATTTTTAGTTCCACAAAATGCCATCGATTCCATATTTTCCAGCCACCTTTATGAAAAGTTTGATTCCGAATACGGATGTGCAGAGTGCTTTAATTAATAATCGGGTTTGTATGTCGAAAACTATATTTATAAGAATAAAAGTGTGGTTGACATGTAATGCAACAAATTACCTGCCAAAATTAAAGAAAATTTTACAAAAAAAAACTACCAAACAAAAAAATCTTTTTTGCAAAAATATTTTCTAGAGAAAATGTTGACAAAAATTTTTAGAGGAATAAAATTTTGAAAAAATTTTCTAGAGAAATTTTGTCATGATTTTATTTCTGTAGAAAATTTTGTCAATAGGAGATAAATCTATAATAAATTTTGTCAAAATTTTATTTATTATACCCTCCACCATAGGATGGGGGTATAATAACTATGTCATTCCGTTTGTAACACATCTAAATATTGCTCTAAGACCCCATAAAGTATATATATTCTGGGTCGTGGTGAAATTCTGAGTCGATCTGAGAATGTCCGTCCGTCTGTTGAAATCACGCTAACTTCCGAACGAAACAAACAATCGACTTGACACTTGTGTTGGATGATGTAGGTCGGATGGTATTGCAAATGGGCCATATCGGTCCACTTTTACGTATAGCCGCCATATAAATGGACCCCCAAATTTGACTTGCAGACCCTGTAAGAGAAGCAAATTTCATCCGATCCGGCTGAAATTTGGTACATGGTGTTTGTATATAGTCTCTAACAACTATGCAAAAATTGGTCCACGTCGGTCCATACTTATATATAGCCCCCATATAAACCGATCCCCCGATTTGGCTTTCGGAGCCTCTAAGAGAAGCAAATTTCATCCGATTCGGCTGAAATTTGGTACATGGTGTTGGTATTGGTCCACATCGGTTCATAATTATATATAGCCCCCATATAAACCGATCCCTAGATTTCACCTCCGGAGCCTCTTGGAAGAGCAATTGAAATTTGGTACGTGGTGTTAGTATATGGTATCCAACAACCATGCAGGAATTGGTTCATATCAGTCCATAATTATATATCCTCAGATTTGACCTCCGGTGGATAAGCAAAATTCATCCGATCTGATTGAAATTTAGTGCGTGGTGTTAGTATAGCTCTCTAACAACCATACAGGTATTGGTCCATATCAGTCCATAATTATATATAGCCCCCATATCGATCCCGAGATTTGGTTTTGGAGCCTCTTGGAGAAGCAAATTTCATCCGAGTCAGTTGCAATTTGGTACATTGTTCTAGTATATGGCCGTTAACAACCATGCCTAACTAGGTCCATATCGGTCTATATTTATATATAGCCCTTAGATAAATCGATCTCAATCACACATAAATTGGTCCATATAAAGTTCATAATTAGACTCCATATAAGCGACCCCCATATTTCAATTCTGGCTCTCCACGTACCGCGCAAAAGTCCATATCGATTCGTAATTATCGATATATACAACGTATGGACTAACTCACAATTTAGAAAACGATGTTTAGAAATGTAAAGTCACCTTGCCATCGGTAAGTATTAGCACAACGCAAGTAATTCGATTGTGGATGACAGTCTTTCGCAGAAGTTTCTACGCAATCCATGGTGGAGGGTACATAAGATTCGGCCTGGCCGAACTTACGGCCGTATATACTTGTTTTTTATTTGTATTTATATTTTCTCGCACAACAAGAACATATAATTCTTATAATTACAGTACGAGGATAAACTCCGTAATGGTTGCAAGAAAAAGTAATATCTTAAAGTTAACAATGGAATATTATTAATTAATTGGAAGAAATTATGAAATAAGAAAAAAGAAGTAATTTAAGAGTACAATATATAAACAAACATATAAATAAATTAATTAATGTCTACTCAATTTTGAAGCAATAAAACGAAGAAGAAAAAATAAACAAAAATAATGAAAAAACTAACACTTGCATCGTGAATTTTAACAAATTTTAATTATTTTCAAACAAACAAATTAACGCGTTACTGGTGGTTTGCAGTTCATGTGGATGAGAGTTCCAGAGACGCACGACAAATATTAAAAATTGCCATTCAGAAACTAGGCTTCGATGTGGAAAAGGTATTAATTTCTTTCCCCTGTTGGATCTTGTTAACTGGAGTTTCTGGAATAAGTATGGTGGTGTTTGTTTTTATATTATCTTGTGCAAAAAAGTTAGAGATTTCAGGAGCATAAAATCTTGGGTGAAACACCATATAAGGATTTCGAATACTGAGATATCGATTCATGACGTTTCAATCCATAAACATAACGGGTCACATTGTTGAAAAATGAGTGCAATTTACGTTTACTGGCCGAATCACAGTTCGCAAACAATTCGGAACCATATAGTACTCCAGGAATTTTGTAGGTCTTCGCCAGGAGTAATCTAATCCGCTGAGGAGTAAATGATTGAGTAGCCCAAAAAGAGCGTAACTTCGAATAACGCTGGTCAATAGCTACGTTTATTTGATTCGTCCAAGTCAAATTGCTATTAAGAATCAAACCTAAGTTTTTAGCATGAGGTACAATAACTTATTTTTCGTCATTTATGTTATTACAATATCCACATCACAAGAAAAACTAGACATCCTTTTCGTAATAATTAAACATTTTGGGCATAACCCATTTGTCTTCGGTCATCTAAATATCCTCGAAAGATCCTGGTTCAGTAATCTAATACTATGACGAAGTTATTATGCTCTACAGTGTCAAAAGCTTTGGAATGGTCAAGAAGAACCAGAAAGCTAACTTCGCCATTCTCTAGACTACATCGAATATTTTCCGTGACTTCCACCAAAGCACTGATACAACTATAGTTCGAACGGAAAGCTGATTGCTTCTCAAACAATAAATTATTCTCATGTATGTAAGTGTTCATTTGTCTGTGTATTATCTTCTCAACAACCTTTGAAAAATAGCAGAGAATAGCTATGTGACGGTATTCCTTTGAGTTCTTAGGTAGTGGTATAATTTTGGAGTGTTTCCATACGTTAGGAAAAGTGCTTGCCATGAGAATATTGTTAAAAATGTAAGTGATATGCCGTAGGATGAAGGGTAATACCATTTTTATAAACCTGGGATCAATCCCGTCGAAACCAACAGCATTAGATCTTTCCATAGAAATTGCATATAGGACATCATTCAGATCTATACCAGTAAACCCAAAACCATTGACGTGACCAACTGCAAGATCTAAGTCAAAATTTAAAAAATCCAGCTCAATTGGGTTTGAAGGAATGTTGGTAAAGTTCCTATTAAGATCATCAGCATCTACCAATATCTCGAATAATCCTCCAAGTCCTTTTAGAATCAATGGCAGAAGACAATCTCTGGTCTAGTCTTAGCTGACCTAATCATTCTATTAACCAGGTCCCTACACGAGCGATACTCATTACGTAGGTTCGAGGTTCTGAAACGTTTCCACCTTCGAAAAGCCATGTTCCTGCGTTCAATTGCATCATGAATTTCATGAGAAAACCATGGTTTATCCTTATGAAGAATTCTTTTAGTTACCATGGGAACAAAAACATCCTGTAAGGCACAGATATGATCCTGCAAAAAATCAACTTGGTTCTCAACGGATACGATATTATATATCTGTTTCCAGTTAACAGTGGCGCAGGAAAGTAGCAAAAGGTCCAAATCTATGTTATTAAAGTTCCTATATGAGTCCTTAATAATCGCAAACTTGTAGCTCATAAATATCAAATCATGATTCGAGAAACATGAAGCGGACAATTGGTCATACAAAACAACGTCGGACAGATCAGTAACAAAAAACAAATCAAGAAGAGTGCTACTAGTACCAGCGAAGTATGTGGGTATAGTAGAATTTGTAGCGGAGAGGCCGATTGCGGACATCTGTGAGGTCAAACGGGTGTCCAAAAATGTATTAGAATTGAAATCGCCAGCAATTATAACATCCGTGCAAGTAATGCTAAGAGGTGCAATATCATTAAAGAAATATTTCTATAGAAGATTTTGTCAACATTTTATTTCTATAGAAAATGTTGTCAACTTTTTATTCGTATAGAAAATTTTATTTCGACACGCAAAGAAAAAAAACGTATCGAAAACGTTTTTCTTTTATTAGAGTTTTTTGAATTCCTTAGAAAATTTTAAACTTTTATCACCAAAAAATTCGTTTTTAGAAAATTTTTATTTTTACAAAAAAAAAAAAAAATATTTTTGAGCCAACAACTCAGCCCATTTCGTTTATATCAAGCACTGTTCTTTTCTGACTTTAAGTCTTTAATAAGACATATTTTATAGTTCATAGTAAAAATTTAAGTAGTAAGTAGTATGTAAGGTTGAACTTTTTTTGGGAATCTTCCGAACATATCTGGAATATATGTAAAAAAAAAATTTTTGGTGTTCGGTCGAAGCAGGGATCGAACCCACGACACCAACCAAATGTATGTTTCTGTTAAATAAAGTTTGTTAAATCGGCTCGTGGGCGCCGCAAGCTATGTTATATAAATATAACTTATATGGATAATTGTCTATTGATGACAATAACAGCTGCATAGCTCAGTACATAGAGTGTTGTCTTACAAATTGTATGATCCGCGATTCGATTCTCCGTCCAGGCGAAAGGTAAAATTTATAAAATCGAATAATTTATTCTACATTGTTTGTATTACAGAAAAAGGTGCTAAGAACTAAAAAACCTCGTGGAATTGAGAAAGATGTGAAGGAAAATGCAATTAGACAGAAAATATTGTTTTTTAAGTTAGTCTTTATGAAATTGTTTTTACATCCTGGGAAAGAATAAACGTTTATCACAAAAAGTATATACTTTTCTTCCAAATAACCTTCCTTAAAGCAATTGAGAAACGAAGTTTGTTTGTCTAAAATTTCGTTTGGGAGGAAAGAATTATTTTTTTCCGTGTATAGAAAGTTTTTCAAAATTTTGTTAAATTTTTACTTCTATAGAAAATTTTATAAAAATATTATTTCTATAGAAAATTTATGAATACCTCTTACTTGGAAAGGAATATTTTGCAAAATCTACCAAAACGTCAAGAATTCTACCAATCTAGATTCGTGTTATAAAACTGTTTACGTTTTTCTGTGTTGGCACAAGTACTCGTATTTGTTATTGGGTATCGGATCGGATGGTATTGTAAATGGGCTATATTGAGCTACTTTTAGGTATAGCCGCCATACACCGAAAGAATTCTCTTTGTTAATTTTACGAAGAATTCTTCATTAACTTTTCTTCGTGAATTCTTCTTTAAAACAACGAAATTTTCATTCGTTTTCTTTAATATTACGAAAAACATTTTACGAATATACGAAACGTATATGAAATATTCTACATTAACTTTTCTTCGTAAAAAGTTCTTACTTTTAACGAAACTTTCTTCAAATTTCATGACTTTTGTGAAGTTTTTACGATTTTATGCATATTTTACGAAACATTCTGCGATAAAATTTCTTAATAAAAAGTACGAAACATTTTCTGTGAGATAACGAAGAAGTTTCATTGAAGTTGTAAAATTTTAGTTCGCGACATAAAATTGTCTATGATAATGTGCTTGAGTGTATCCATTTATTTAATTTTTTAACCTTCCGCACGGACGAAAAATACTGTTTTTCATATGTTTGGGTATAAACATTATATGTTTGGAACTCAAATTTTTAAACACAATATTTTTGAGTGAAAACATATAATGTTCATAAACTAGCATAATATGTTTGGGACATATATGTTAATATGTTAGAACATATTATGTTTGGGACATAAAATGTTTGTAAATATAATATGCTTGGATTCAAACATATATTAATTAAGAAATAGCCCATTAACATATATGTGTTTACAAAGATTGACAAAGTGTATGCTGGAAGTAAAATAATGAAAGTAACCAATTGACGCATTACAAATATATATATACACAAAGAAAATTTCATTAAATATAGGAAAAATACTACGTGTGAATATAAACAAGTATAAATTTACATATTATGAGTAAACATATATATGTTGTGATATAAGACTTCGCCAAAAATTGTATATGCTTAAGTAAAATATTAAAATGAGTATTCGGAGAGAAAATTCATTCGGAACCAAGATAAAATATATTTGAAACCAGTAAGGAAAGTCTAAAGTCGGGCGGGGCCGACTATATTATACCCTGCACCACTTTGTAGATCTAAATTTTCGATACCATATCACATCCGTCAAATGTGTTGGGGGCGATATATAAAGGTTTGTCCCAAATACATACATTTAAATATCACTCGATCTGGACAGAATTTGATAGACTCTACAAAATCTATAGACTTAAAATTTAAGTCGGCTAATGCACTAGGGTGGAACACAATGTTAGTAAAAAAATATGGGAAACATATAAATCTGAAGCAATTTTAAGGAAATTTCGCAAAAGTTTATTTATGATTTATCGCTCGATATATATGTATACGAAGTTTAAGAAAATTAGGGTCATTTTTTCAATTATTCGACTAAGCAGTGGCGATTTTACAAGGAAAATGTTGGTATTTTGACAATTTTTGTCGAAATCAGAAAAACATATATATGGGAGCTATATCTAAATCTGAACCGATTTCAACCAAATTTGGCACGCATAGCAACAATGCTAATTCTACTCCCTGTGCAAAATTTCAACTAAATCGGAGCAAAAAATTTGCTCTCTGTGGTCATATGAGTGTAAATCGGGCGAAAGCTATATATGGGAGCTATATCTAAATCTGAACCGAGTCCAATCAAATTTGGCACGAATAGCAACAATGCTAATTCTACTCCCTGTGCAAAATTTCAACTAAATCGGAGCAAAAAATTAGCCTCTGTGGTCATATGAGTGTAAATCGGGCGAAAGCTATATATGGGAGCTATATCCAAATCTGAACCGATTTCCACCAAATTTGACACGCATAGCTATAATGCTAATTCTACTCCCTGTGCAAAATTTCATCTAAATCGGAGCAAAAAATTGGCCTCTGTGGACAAAGGAGTGTAAATCGGGCGAAAGCTATATATGGGAGCTATATCTAAATCTGAACCGATTCGGATGATATTTTGCAAGTTTTTCGAGACTCATAAAATATTGAGATGTACGGAATTTGAGGAAGATCGGTTGATATACACGCCAATTATGACCAGATCGGTGAAAAATATATATGGCAGCTATATCTAAATCTGAACCGATTTTTTCCAAAATCAATAGGGATCGTCTTTGAGCCGAAACAGGACCCCATACCAAATTTTAGGACAATCGGACTAAAACTGCGAGCTGTACTTTGCACACAAAAATACATCAACAGACAGACAGACAGACGGACAGACAGACAGACAGACAGACAGACAGACAGACAGACAGACAGACGGACATCGCTAAATCGACTCAGAATTTAATTCTAAGACGATCGGTATACTAAACGATGGGTCTCAGACTTTTCCTTCTTGGCGTTACATACAAATGCACAAACTTATTATACCCTGTACCACAGTAGTGGTGAAGGGTATAAAAAGGAGCATGAGTTTTGTTTATCATTGTCGCATTACGGGCACAATTTTTTTTGTTTCGTCAAAACAAATCGGAACGTAGGACGAGTAAGTCAAAATATTCAAACAAAGGTAACTAAAGGGATCTTCATAAAAACTAACGAAAGGGCACTATACACTGAACAAAAAGCATGTCCGGTTCCAAAGATTGTGTCTCCACTTTAACAATTTTGGTATTGATTCCGAACCAAAGAAGCGGAGAATAGAAGTAAGGATGCTTTTAAGACACAATTCTCTTTTAAATGGGGTTTTGTGTACTTGACTCTACGAAGCACATTTCAATTTTTCGCTTTTTCAGCTTTTTTTCATATGCTATAAAATGTCCGTTAAAAACAAGACTTCCAGTAGAAATTATGCTATGTTTCAAGTAAAAAATGTCTTTAAAATAAAGTATTGAAAAACATATCTTATTTTTTAATGATTTTTGCCTTGTAGTCAAGATGCAAAAATGCAACAAATTTAAAGACAGTTTCATTAATTTTCAAGAATTTTTCTGAATTATTAAAGTCAAGTTGACCTTAGTCCAAAAATTTGTTCTTTCATGTTATGATACCCATTTTTAAGTCAAATCACTTAATTATAACGACAACGCGACTTCATTGAAAGTATCGACCTTTGAAGATCTATAAAAACAAAGATTAGTTCCTCTTTATTAATAAGTAGTCCAAGAGGAGTTGACGGATTTTTTCGAAAATAAAAGTGGTCATTGAGTTCGAGTTTTGCCGCTAAAATTATTTCTCATTTTAGCGGCAAAACCAGAATAACATTACAACTTTTTCCGGTAAATTGTATTATAACATGGTGGGGAAAGATCCAATGCAACAATTGAATAAGTTTATTTTCTTTAAAAGAAATTATTAAAGAAAAGTAAAAGGGTAAACATGGCCATTTTAACGCGATAATACCAATTTATACCGGCCTTAAGAATTAAATTAAGTACAAAATTATTCGTTAATAAAAATTCATATTTATTTGTATTTCTAAATTAATGGTGTTACATGCCAGCAAACAATTGTTCACACCAAAATAAATATATGTGCTGTTGTAAAATTACTGTTTAGAATTTAAATATAATGTGCTTTTGAATGGTTATCGTTAACCTTAGGATTCGATGGATAAATATTTTTATATACTCGAATTCACGTTCTTCTTTTGTAGGAGTTTTTGAATTTCTTCGACAATTGTAAACTTGTATACAAAAACCTTTATTTGTTACACAATTTTTATTTTTGCAATAAAAAAATAATATTTGATTTGAACTCAGATCATTTCGTTTATATCAAGCATTTTTCTTTTCTGACTTTAAGTCTTTTATAAAACACACTTTATAATTTTGTAGTAATATAATAGTATTTAATATAATAGTATGTAATGCTGAACACCTTTTGGGGAACTTCAGAACGAATCTGGAATATATGTTAAAAAATACATTAAAAAAAATGGTGTTGGTCGAAGCAGGGATCGAACCCAGGACCCTTGGCATGCAAGGCGGACGACCAACCACTGCTCCACGCTTCCAACAAATGTATGTTTAACAATATTATGTTGTTAAACAATGTTATGTTTGCATCGGCTCGTGGGCGCCGCAAGCTATGCTATGTAAATATAACTTATAACGATAATTATCTCTTGATGACCATAACAGCTACGTGTGGTCCGCTGTTCGAATCCCCGTCCGGCAAAAGGTAAAATTGAAAAAAAAAAATTATAAAATTTAATAATTTCTTCTACAATGTTTGTATTACAGAAAAAGGTGCTAAGAACTAAAAAAACTCATGGAAGTGAAAAAAAATGTGAGGCAATATATAATTAAGCAGAAAAAAAATTTTGAGCACAATATTCTTTGGGAGAAAATTCTTCTCAGCATATAATATTTTTGGGTCCAAAATGCCTCCAAACATATTATATGTTCACATAATAACATATAGTTTTTGGAAGACAACATTATTGAATTTGGATGGAAAAATACAAAATGTTTGGAACTTAGACTACTCAAACATATTATATAGTTTAGACCAATATGCTTTCACACATATTATATATTGGAAGAAATCAAACATATAAATGTTTGGGCAATACCCAAAAATTTATATGCTTGAAGCAAAATATGTTTGGGAGTATATGTTACAGAAGCGATTTTTTTTAGGTTGCGATGAGTGATAGCTCTGAACTACACGGCCGTGTGTAGATCATGTTTTTTTCAATTTTTATACCCTTCACCACTACTGTGGTACAGGGTATAATAAGTTTGTGCATTTGTATGTAACGCCAAGAAGGAAAAGTCTGAGACCCATCGTTTAGTATACCGATCGTCTTAGAATTAAATTCTGAGTCGATTTAGCGATGCCCGTCTGTCTGTCTGTCTGTCTGTCTGTCTGTCTGTCTGTCTGTCTGTCTGTCTGTCCGTCTGTCTGTCTGTTGATGTATTTTTGTGTGCAAAGTACAGCTCGCAGTTTTAGTCCGATTGTCCTAAAATTTGGTATGGGGTCCTGTTTCGGCTCAAAGACGATCCCTATTGATTTTGGAAAAAATCGGTTCAGATTTAGATATAGCTGCCATATATATTTTTCACCGATCTGGTCATAATTGGCGTGTATATCAACCGATCTTCCTCAAATTCCGTACATCTCAATATTTTATGAGTCTCGAAAAACTTGCAAAATATCATCCGAATCGGTTCAGATTTAGATATAGCTCCCATATATAGCTTTCGCCCGATTTACACTCCTATGTCCACAGAGGCCAATTTTTTGCTCCGATTTAGATGAAATTTTGCACAGGGAGTAGAATTAGCATTATAGCTATGCGTGTCAAATTTGGTGGAAATCGGTTCAGATTTGGATATAGCTCCCATATATAGCTTTCGCCCGATTTACACTCATATGACCACAGAGGCTAATTTTTTGCTCCGATTTAGTTGAAATTTTGCACAGGGAGTAGAATTAGCATTGTTGCTATTCGTGCCAAATTTGATTGGACTCGGTTCAGATTTAGATATAGCTCCCATATATAGCTTTCGCCCGATTTACACTCATATGACCACAGAGAGCAAATTTTTTGCTCCGATTTAGTTGAAATTTTGCACAGGGAGTAGAATTAGCATTGTTGCTATGCGTGCCAAATTTGGTTGAAATCGGTTCAGATTTAGATATAGCTCCCATATATATGTTTTTCTGATTTCGACAAAAATTGTCAAAATACCAACATTTTCCTTGTAAAATCGCCACTGCTTAGTCGAATAATTGAAAAAATGACCCTAATTTTCTTAAACTTCGTATACATATATATCGAGCGATAAATCATAAATAAACTTTTGCGAAATTTCCTTAAAATTGCTTCAAATTTATATGTTTCCCATATTTATACCCTTCACCACTACTGTGGTACAGGGTATAATAAGTTTGTGCATTTGTATGTAACGCCAAGAAGGAAAAGTGTGAGACCCATCGTTTAGTATACCGATCGTCTTAGAATTAAATTCTGAGTCGATTTAGCGATGTCCGTCTGTCTGTCTGTCTGTCTGTCTGTCTGTCTGTCTGTCTGTCTGTCTGTCCGTCTGTCTGTCTGTCTGTTGATGTATTTTTGTGTGCAAAGTACAGCTCGCAGTTTTAGTCCGATTGTCCTAAAATTTGGTATAGGGTCCTGTTTCGGCTCAAAGACGATCCCTATTGATTTTGGAAAAAATCGGCTCAGATTTAGATATAGCTGCCATATATGTTTTTCACCGATCTGGTCATAATTGGCGTGTATATCAACCGATCTTCCTCAAATTCCGTACATCCGAATATTTTATGAGTCTCGAAAAACCTGCAAAATATCAGCAAAATCGGTTCAGAATTAGATATAGCTCCCATATAAAGCTTTCGCCCGATATACACTCATTTGCCCACAGAGGCCAATTTTTTGCTCCGATTTAGTTGAAATTTTGCATAGGGAGTAAAATTAGCGTTGTAACTATGCGTGCAAAATTTGCTTGAAATCGGTTCAGATTTGGATATATCTCCCATATAAAGCTTTCGCCCGATTTACACTCATATGACCACAGAGGCCAATTTTTAACTCCGATTTAGTTGAAATTTTGCACATGGAGTAGAATTAGCATTGTAGCTATGCGTGGCAAATTTGGTTGGAATCGGTTCAGATTTAGATATAGCTCCCATATATATGTTCTTCTGATTTCGACAAAAATGGTCAAAATACCAACATTTTCCTTGTAAAATCGCCACTGCTTAGTCGAAAAGTTGTAAAAATGACTATAATTTTCCTAAACTTCTAATACATATATATCGAGCGATAAATCAAAAATAAACTTTTTCGAAGTTTCCTTAAAATTGCTTCAGATTTAAACGTTTCCCATATTTATACCCTTCACCACTACTGTGGTACAGGGTATAATAAGTTTGTGCATTTGTATGTAACGCCAAGAAGGAAAAGTGTGAGACCCATCGTTTAGTATACCGATCGTCTTAGAATTAAATTCTGAGTCGATTTAGCGATGTCCGTCTGTCTGTCTGTCCGTCTGTCTGTCTGTCTGTCTGTTGATGTATTTTTGTGTGCAAAGTACAGCTCGCAGTTTTAGTCCGATTGTCCTAAAATTTGGTATAGGGTCCTGTTTCGGCTCAAAGACGATCCCTATTGATTTTGGAAAAAATCGGCTCAGATTTAGATATAGCTGCCATATATGTTTTTCACCGATCTGGTCATAATTGGCGTGTATATCAACCGATCTTCCTCAAATTCCGTACATCCGAATATTTTATGAGTCTCGAAAAACTTGCAAAATATCAGCAAAATCGGTTCAGATTTAGATATAGCTCCCATATATAGCTTTCGACCGATTTACACTCATTTGCCCACAGAGGCCAATTTTTTGCTCCGATTTAGTTGAAATTTTTCACAGGGAGTAGAATTAGCGTTGTAACTATGCGTGCCAAATTTGCTTGAAATCGGTTCAGATTTGGATATATCTCCCATATAAAGCTTTCGCCCGATTTACACTCATATGACCACAGAGGCCAGTTTTTAACTCCGCTTTAGTTGAAATTTTGCACAGGGAGTAGAATTAGCATTGTAGCTATGCGTGCCAAATTTGGTTGAAATCGGTTCAGATTTAGATATAGCTCCCATATATATGTTTTTCTTATTTCGACAAAAATGGTCAAAATACCAACATTTTCCTTGTAAAATCGCCACTGCTTAGTCGAAAAGTTGTAAAAATGGCTCTAATTTTCCTAAACTTCTAATACATATATATCGAGCGATAAATCATAAATAAACTTTTTCGAAGTTTCCTTAAAATTGCTTCAGATTTAAACGTTTCCCATATTTTTTTACTGACATTGTGTTCCACCCTAGTGCATTAGCTGACTTAAATTTAGAGTCTATAGATTTTGTAGAAGTCTATCAAATTCTTCCAGATCGAGTGATATTTAAATGTATGTATTTGGGACAAACCTTTATATATAGCCCCCAACACATTTGACGGATATGATATGGTATCGTAAATTTAGATCTACAAAGTGGTGCAGTGTATAATATAGTCGGCCCCGCCCGACTTTAGACTTTCCTTACTGGTTTTTTACTAACATTGTGTTCCACCCTAGTGCATTAGCCGACTTAAATTTTGAGTCTATAGATTTTTTAGAAGTCTATCAAATTCTTCCAGATCGAGTGATATGTAAATGTATGTATTTGGGACAATCCTTTATATATAGCCCCCAACACATTTGACGGATGTGATATGGCATCGAAAATTTAGATCTACAAAGTGGTGCAGGGTATAATATAGTCGGCCCCGCCCGACTTTAGACTTTCCTTACTGGTTTTTTACTAACATTGTGTTCCACCCTAGTGCATTAGCCGACTTAAATTTTAAGTCTATAGATTTTGTAGAGTCTATCAAATTCTGTCCAGATCGAGTGATATTTAAATGTATGTATTTGGGACAAACCTTTATATATCGCCCCCAACACATTTGACGGATGTGATATGGTATCGAAAATTTAGATCTACAAAGTGGTGCAGGGTATAATATAGTCGGCCCCGCCCGACTTTAGACTTTCCTTACTGGTTTTTGTTTTGTTTTTATTGTTTATAACTAAATTCTACATACAAAAATAAATTTTCCAATTTTTTAAATTTTTTTTTGCTTGAATTTTCTTAAGAATATTATAAAAAAATTTAAAAATTATTGTTGTTGAGCGTGTACTTCTCGTCCCCTGCCCTGTGCGCAAGTGTTGCAGCGATGTAAAAGTGTGCTATGTTCTCCGCAAACAGCGTTGCCGCAGCCGAAGCAGTATTCTCGCGTTTTCCGCTGCCACCCGTACTCAGAACGGCAAAGCCTACATGACGGTCTACTTGACCTAGCCGCAAACGACGGTACATTGCCTTCCATTGGTTTTGATAATGCCTGAAATGAAAAGAAAAATAAAAAACAAATAAATATATATTCTATTCTTGAATTTGAAGATGTCTTTCTTACCCTGACATCGAATGCTTCCATCGCATTGCGTATCCTTGGATATGAGTTTATATGGTTGTTCAGGGCACGTGGTATGGCCAATTGTTTCGTTAGCAGTAACAAGAACGACCGCCGTCTGACACTCCTTTTTATAGGCTTCATTTAGTTGTAACGGCCATCGTTGTGTTGCTCTTTTGCAGCTGTAAGTGCCTAGCATTTGATCCATGGTATCAACGCCGCATTTGTTGGCGTTGTAATCTGATATGGCATAGGGCTTCCGCTTCTCGGTTTGCTCGCCAACGAGGCAGGTGTAGTGCATTGTGGAGAGCACGTTCACCACTTTATTTTTTTCGGCACGTATGAGCATAACGATATATCCCCCTCGTTGAACCCAAATAATGTACTATTGATGGTGCGCTTCGGGTTCTTCTTGAACTCCTGTGGAATGAATGTTTTGTTGTAGCGCACTGTACCAACATATGTGGTCTTCCTCCTCAACAAAATACGCGCCAAGTCAAGAGTGGTAAAGAAATTATCCGCGTATATAGTACGGGCAGTTTCTAAATATTTGTCCACAAGATCCAGCACTACGTTCTGCCCTTGGTTTATCTCCCGTTGTTGGTTTGGCAGTTTTCTAGAATATATCATTCCCTTCACAGGATAATAACTCTGTGAGTCGCATAACCACCATACTTTCAAACCATACTAAGCTGGCTTTGACGGAATATATTGTGTGAAGCGGGTGCGGCCTCTGTAAGGGAACAACTGCTCATCAACTGTTAATGCTTCATGAGGAGTGTAAGCTGCTGCCAAGTTATGTTGCAACATTTCCCAAATGTCGTCAATAGCCGCAGTTTTGCTGTTGATGAGTCACTGTTGTCGAGTGTTTCCATTGTCGAAACGAATGAAGCGATCGTACAACACCGCAGCTTTGTATATTGGGCAACGCGTCCCGTCCCATAATTCCATAGCTGGTTCATGGTTTGATCTTGTGAGTCCATCATACAAAAGAATAGCTACAAAGGCGGCAAACTCTTTCACTGTCGCTGGCTTCCACTCCTTTTTCTTCGTGGGATTCGCCAAATTCCTGCCAAATTCCAGCTGTAACCTCCCTGCCTTTACGATTTGTTTTGTTTTTATCATCATCCCTAATGTCTTTGAGTTTAGGTCTTTGTGTTCAGAACAAGTAAATTATGTGTTGAAACTATAAAAATAATTATAATGATGGCCAAAAGCATGCATTTATCAGTGAAATTCAGTACAAGGTCCATACGGACCTATTCACACGTCCGCGTACTATTCTCACTAAAACCTCAATAACTCCTAAAGTAATGATCCGATCGGCTTCCCAGCAAAAACTCCTATTACCAGGTATGAGTACAAGTATGCCTGCGTCAAATTGGTAACAACTTCCTCGTACATATATCAGTAGTAATACTTTTGCACGGGCATGACATTGGAGGAAAGTACTTCCGTGCAAGCATACCAGCAGTCGAAAAATAAGTACTTCTTCGCAAGCATACCAGCTCTCCAAAAATAATATCTTTACCATAAAGATACCCAAAAAGTGAGAACTCACACTTGTTGTTTTGTAATTCAACACACTATTGCACGCTCCACGACATGGATCTATTCAATGATGTTATTTTGTAATATAAATTATGTACAATACAACTTTAGAAAACAAAGGTATATTTTATTGACAATTTTTTTCTGAAATGTAATTTGGCATTACTTATCGCTACTATTAACGGTGCCCACTGTAGAGCCGAACCCGGACCTCAAGATATGATTTTGATTACCGGTATTAATAGAAGAATCACTTTTTGCCTACACAGGTAAGTTATTATTTTTAAACCCCAGGTAATACTGCAAGTAGTAACTTTTTGATTACCGGTATTACTGAAAGAATCACTAGTGCTTACCCAGTTTTTGCTGGGTTGATTTTCCAAAAAGATGCGCAACAAAATACTCTTGGAATACAGAGTAACTACAGGGGTGGGTTGTAGTAGCCGAAGTAGGAGTAATTTCAGTTTGAAAAGGTCCGTAGGGACCTTCTCACTCATCGGATGTTTACTGCATGTCTATGCTACTTCTCATTTCAGTGACAGCATGCTATTAATAAAAGTGAAACAACCAAACTAAAAGTTATTCAAAAGATTAAAATGTAGAGTAGTGATGACATTTTTCAAACTTGTTACTACTACCAAATGCACTTTACAATTTTACTATAAATTTTTATCTAAAAGTTCGAACATTTTTCATAAAAGGTATGAAATTGTTTCATTAGAAGTACGTGATTTCATTAAAAGTATGAAAATTTCATAAAAAGTAAGCTACGAAGAGCCCGTCGTTAAAAAAAAGGAAAACATGTCCTTAGAATTTTTGTTGTGTTCTTTAAGCAACTTCAATTAGTTATCATAGTAATGGAAATTCGAATTAGCCAGCGGTGGAACATGTGTTCAGTCAGGCTTGTGTAGGCATTTTCTTTTCAATAACTGAATATTAACAATTCCTCAATCTTTACTTCCAATTAGCTCCTATGAAAATTTATATCAAGCTAACATAGAAATATATTTAGTAATTTTATTTATTAAATTGTGTTCCTACATAATAACACTCCAGGTCCTATAATTTACAGTACAAGAATTAGCACTTATACGAATAGATTAATATGAAAACAATTTTAATGCTTTTAAATTAAACTACACTGAAAAAAATCATGCCCGGTTCCAAAGATTTTGTCTTTAGTCTAAAAATTTGGTATTAATTCCGAGTCAAAGAAGCGGAGAATACAAGTAAGGTTACTTTTAAGACACAATTCTAGGAAGCAAATTTAAATTTTTCGCTTTTTCAGCTATTTTTCTTCATATGCTATCAAAGTCAACAAATTCATTAAATTTAAAGAATTTTTCTGAATTATTAAAATCAAGTTGACCTTAGCCCAAACATTTTTTCTTTCATGTTATGATACCCATTTTTAAGTCAAATCACTTAATTATAAGGACAATACGACTTCATTGAAAAGTTTATCGAATTTTGGACAAGGAAAAAGACCTTATATTTATTAGAGAAATGCGTCTTCTATTCTAAGCAAAATTTGCATTCGTATTTTAAAGACATAAAATCTTTGACCTCACGACAATATTTTTTTCAGTGTAAGACGATGTATATAAAAATACATATGAAAAGAGATAAATAAAAACATAAAGGAAGTTCTATAGTTTATTCACAAAGTATCAAAATTAAAAATTTCAAACCATGAATGCAATTCATAATACCCTAATGCTAGCTAAAAATTTATAAACCAATATTACTACTACACTGAAAGAAATATTTACGTGATATTAAAAATTACTCAATCTAAATTTAAGAGTGCGAAATTTACAAATTATTAGGGACAAATTTCTTTAACATAATGAAATTTTAATTAAAATAAAGTCTATAATCTTTGCATCAAATTTTTTTCTCATTAAATTTAGGACACAAATTTTCTAAATTTGCGTCCCTCCGTTAAAGTCAAATGTCTTTGAACTAAGGCTAATTTTCCTTAAAGTAAATAAACACATTTGTGATTTAAAGAAATTGTCCTTAAATTAACTGAAATATTGAAACTTTAGATTTAAGATAAAAACGCTTCAAATATAGGCTAAGACTTATTTTGAGGATTTAGCGTCTTTGGTTTAAAGTTTTTTTTGGAATTAAGAAAACATTTTTTACTTTTAAGTATCCGGTATAATTTAGATTTTTAAAATGCACCCAGAAAAAAGTGAAAAAGTTCTTTAAGTTAAAACCAGTAAGGAAAGTCTAAAGTCGGGCGGGGCCGACTATATTATACCCTGCACCACTTTGTAGATCTAAATTTTCGATGCCATATCACATCCGTCAAATGTGTTGGGGGCTATATATAAAGGATTGTCCCAAATACATACATTTACATATCACTCGATCTGGAAGAATTTGATAGACTTCTAAAAAATCTATAGACTCAAAATTTAAGTCGGCTAATGCACTAGGGTGGAACACAATGTTAGTAAAAAACCAGTAAGGAAAGTCTAAAGTCGGGCGGGGCCGACTATATTATACACTGCACCACTTTGTAGATCTAAATTTTCGATACCATATCATATCCGTCAAATGTGTTGGGGGCTATATATAAAGGTTTGTCCCAAATACATACATTTAAATATCACTCGATCTGGAAGAATTTGATAGACTTCTACAAAATCTATAGACTCTAAATTTAAGTCGGCTAATGCACTAGGGTGGAACACAATGTCAGTAAAAAAATATGGGAAACGTTTAAATCTGAAGCAATTTTAAGGAAACTTCGAAAAAGTTTATTTATGATTTATCGCTCGATATATATGTATTAGAAGTTTAGGAAAATTAGAGCCATTTTTACAACTTTTCGACTAAGCAGTGGCGATTTTACAAGGAAAATGTTGGTATTTTGACCATTTTTGTCGAAATCAGAAAAACATATATATGGGAGCTATATCTAAATCTGAACCGATTTCAACCAAATTTGGCACGCATAGCTACAATGCTAATTCTACTCCCTGTGCAAAATTTCAACTAAAGCGGAGTTAAAAACTGGCCTCTGTGGTCATATGAGTGTAAATCGGGCGAAAGCTTTATATGGGAGATATATCCAAATCTGAACCGATTTCAAGCAAATTTGGCACGCATAGTTACAACGCTAATTCTACTCCCTGTGAAAAATTTCAACTAAATCGGAGCAAAAAATTGGCCTCTGTGGGCAAATGAGTGTAAATCGGTCGAAAGCTATATATGGGAGCTATATCTAAATCTGAACCGATTTTGCTGATATTTTGCAAGTTTTTCGAGACTCATAAAATATTCGGATGTACGGAATTTGAGGAAGATCGGTTGATATACACGCCAATTATGACCAGATCGGTGAAAAATATATATGGCAGCTATATCTAAATCTGAACCGATTTTTTCCAAAATCAATAGGGATCGTCTTTGAGCCGAAACAGGACACTATACCAAATTTTAGGACAATCGGACTAAAACTGCGAGCTGTACTTTGCACACAAAAATACATCAACAGACAGACAGACAGACAGACGGACAGACAGACAGACGGACATCGCTAAATCGACTCAGAATTTAATTCTAAGACGATCGGTATACTAAACGATGGGTCTCACACTTTTCCTTCTTGGCGTTACATACAAATGCACAAACTTATTATACCCTGTACCACAGTAGTGGTGAAGGGTATAAATATGGGAAACGTTTAAATCTGAAGCAATTTTAAGGAAACTTCGAAAAAGTTTATTTTTGATTTATCGCTCGATATATATGTATTAGAAGTTTAGGAAAATTATAGTCATTTTTACAACTTTTCGACTAAGCAGTGGCGATTTTACAAGGAAAATGTTGGTATTTTGACCATTTTTGTCGAAATCAGAAGAACATATATATGGGAGCTATATCTAAATCTGAACCGATTCCAACCAAATTTGCCACGCATAGCTACAATGCTAATTCTACTCCATGTGCAAAATTTCAACTAAATCGGAGTTAAAAATTGGCCTCTGTGGTCATATGAGTGTAAATCAGGCGAAAGCTTTATATGGGAGATATATCCAAATCTGAACCGATTTCAAGCAAATTTTGCACGCATAGTTACAACGCTAATTTTACTCCCTATGCAAAATTTCAACTAAATCGGAGCAAAAAATTGGCCTCTGTGGGCAAATGAGTGTATATCGGGCGAAAGCTTTATATGGGAGCTATATCTAAATCTGAACCGATTTTGCTGATATTTTGCAGGTTTTTCGAGACTCATAAAATATTCGGATGTACGGAATTTGAGGAAGATCGGTTGATATACACGCCAATTATGACCAGATCGGTGAAAAACATATATGGCAGCTATATCTAAATCTGAGCCGATTTTTTCCAAAATCAATAGGGATCGTCTTTGAGCCGAAACAGGACCCTATACCAAATTTTAGGACAATCGGACTAAAACTGCGAGCTGTACTTTGCACACAAAAATACATCAACAGACAGACAGACAGACAGACGGACAGACAGACAGACAGACAGACAGACAGACAGACAGACAGACGGACATCGCTAAATCGACTCAGAATTTAATTCTAAGACGATCGGTATACTAAACGATGGGTCTCACACTTTTCCTTCTTGGCGTTACATACAAATGCACAAACTTATTATACCCTGTACCACAGTAGTGGTGAAGGGTATAATTAACTAATTGTGAACATTTTTATTTGTTTGAACGATGTTATTTTCGTAGAAATTAGGTAGAATGAATTCCATATATTAGTTAACATTTTCATATAATTATGAACCACTATACTACAGAATGAAAAAATTTAACTGAATTGAATTCATATATGGAATGATTTTATTGAACTTTTTTCATTCATTTGGACAAATCTTATATATTTGTGGTAAACCTTTTACTTCAAATTAAGAACTGCTTACCTTCGTTTTTAAATACAATTTTATGTATTTATATAAGCATTTTTTTCTTCAATAAAAGACATATTTTATTAATATATTAAATATATTTATTTAGAATCAACAGTATCGACTGGTCTTTAAATATTAAAACACATTTTTTTCTTTTTCTAGTACCTTTAACTTTGAATAAATTGCTGCCTAGCAATTTTGTCCACCTTTTACAATTTCAATACCTACAAATATAAACAAAAAAATCCTAAACCAATTTTTTCACAAAAGGTTAGCGTCACTGAATATTACCTGATAATTGAAGATTCCAAAATAAAGACGAATGAAGGGGTTGTTATTCTGCTGGTGTTTTCTTTTTTATAAACCAATTTTCAAAAAACGAACATTTTTTTTCACTAATTTAAAATAACAAATATTTTAAACATTATATTTTTATATTATTTTATTATATTATTTTTTAACAATCTCTCCGTATAACAACGCGATTCCAACTAAAAAAACAACCCACGCGCAAACATATCGATTACATCGATGACAGGTAGATAAAAGCAATGTAGGAAATTTTCCTATAGTGTGTTTCCTTAAGTTTTGAAAGGATTGAATACTTCTTAGTACGAATGAACTAAAATATTTTTCTATGCCAAGTGTTATTCATATGTATAATAAAGGAAGTCAGAATAATCATTTTATAAGAAATTTTACTAAATTTGAGGAAACTTGGTTTTAGTTCGGTTTTTGTTTATTTTAACGAATACTTTGTTATCAGTGAATAAAATTTTCTTCTTCAGTAGAAAATTCTTGTACCAGCGAAGAAAACAGTATTAGTAAAATTCCATGCCTTATTAATGAACTATTCCTAATTGCTTTCAGTTTAGGAGTTTTTTTGAAACAAGTAAATTTTACTATTTCACACAAAAATTTAACTGAATGAAAATAAAATGGCTAAACTAAATTGATGGAAATTTTTTCCTTTAGTTTCGAACACACTTTTTTTCTGGGTGTGGCATTTGTTAACCGCGAAAAGAGAATGAAAATTTGATAACTGAGATCTGTATCCTAATTTTAATTTTATTTGTCCTAGATTTAAAGCCAAGCGCTAAAAAATGTCTTTATTTTAAAGAAGCCGCATCTTTGGCTCGGAATCAATAGCAAAATCCTTATGGGAAGACCAAAATCTTTGGATCCAAGTAAACTTTTTTTTTTGAGTGTAGGATTGTAACCATTTGCAAAGTTCTAATTTCAGTTGTCAGGCCAATGCTTTCGGACCATTAAATATCATCAAATTTAAATCATTGAAGCCAAGACACCTATCGTCTCACAAAAAAAAAAGAAAGCAAATTAAAAACCAAACCTACTAAAATAGAATCTCTGATGCTTGGAAACATCACCCACATAAATGACAATTTATTTCATATTACACTTTTTATGAAGAATTTATTTTTTCTGTGGTGTTTGATATTCAATCTCAGCTAAAATGAATTGTTAGCAAGGACATACTGAAAACTGAACTGAAAAACAAAACAAAATTGGAGTAAAAACAGTCACCAGGTTTTTAAAGTTACAGCCGGGTGAGTCAAAGGTTAGACGTAGTTGTATTTTGTTTAACTATGACAGTAAAGTTTGGCCGTCTGGAAAGCAAACAATCGTACACGATTGGAACTAACAATCAACAGCATCAGGTCCTGAAGCACCATCGCACGTGACTTTTGCTCTTGGAATTGTTTTATAATAAACAAAACATGGAGGTTTCCAAGAAAAAAGCTTTGTTAGCTCGAGATGTATTTCATTTTCCAGCTGCTATTTTAGAGGGTCGCGTGCAGTCCCATGAGCTGTTCATGTCTCTCTTTGTGAAATTTTGCACAAAAACTTGTTATTAAGTATTCAATCATTGCAAAGTCATAAAAAAATTGCATTACAGATGGCTACAGGTAAAATATATATATATATATATATATATATATATATATATATATATATATATATATATATATATATATATATATATATATATATATATATATATATATATATATATATATATATATATATATATATATATATATATATATATATATATATATAAGTTAACACATTCCAGTCCCCACAAACCACTGTACTACTCTGCTTCACAACTACACGTGCCGCTAACTCAGCATTTTGCAATCCATTGCGAAACTGCAATGCGATATCTTCCCATGGATATTGAACCTGTGCACCAGACGCACTGTCAGCATTGTATACCTGTGGGAAAGGTATTTCACAACCTAACATTTGCGTCGCTGCCAACAACTGGAGGTTTGGAGAGAACGAATGGACTTAGCACACGGCAGAGTTGTTCGGGAACGGTTACGGTTTGGTTCAGATTGTCACTCTAGTTGTTTAAATTTTATCTAATAAATTTTGTTCCTTTTTATTATAATTAAATCCTAGTGTAATTAATTTTAATCGTCGGCAGTGGTAGCCGACTTGTTATTTTTTTAAAGTCCAAAGGACAAAATAATTTAACTGGCGCCCGAGCAGCAGGATCCTCGCGAAGGTCCTTGCAAATAAATAATTGCAAATATTAAAAAAATTGGTGTAGTGAAAAGTGTTACAGTAAATAAAAAGTGAACAACATAGTTTAATTAAATTAATTCTAATCTGAAATAAAAATAAAATTGAAAGTATAAAAAAGAAATGTTGGTAAATTGAGAAGTGTTACAGTAAATAAAAGTAAATTAATTCTAATCTGAAATAAAAATAAAAATTGAAAGTATAAAAAAATGTTGGTAAATTGGGAAGTGTCACAGTAAATAAAAGTGAACAATACAGTTGAAGTAAATTACTTCTAATCAAAACGGACATAAAAAAATTGAAAATTTCTACTAAAAGTTGGCTTTAGTGAACATTTTGAATATAAAAATTCAGTGTGTACAAAAGGTGGAAGGAAATAGTAAAAAGCCGCCTTCAAAAGAAAAAAAAAAAGAGGAAAGTGCTTCCAGGAACACGAAAAAATTTTTATCCCTTTTTCGCTATGCAATTTTGGCATATTTGTATGTAAGTACTCTAAATATTTTTATAAATTATTGATACACCATGGAAGAATTGCAAAGAAATGTGACTCAGATAACTGGTGCAGTGAATGCTCTTCTGGAGAAAATCACTGCACTAGAGAGAAAAGTGGCGCATTTGGATGCTTTGAATGCCGCAACAGCTGCGGCAGCAAATAGCGAACACTTAAGTACGATTCAGGAAGAGGTGGTACGGACTCCCGCTACCATCGAGGACATTAGGGAAATCAGTCGTCTTCCTGACTGCGTTAAAGAACTTCAGGTCTTCGATGGGAATCCAGTACAATATGTGTCCTGGGTCCATTCTGTTGAGACCATTTTATCTGATTTTTCTGTGGTAAAAGATAAACCAATTTATGGAGCGATTCTTCAACACATTAGACAAAAAGTGAGGGGTGCAGCTGACTCTGCACTCATTTCATACAATATTTTTGACAGTAATTGGTCCAGGATGAAAGAGTGCTTGTCCCTCCACTACGCGGACAAAAGGGACATCCGCACTCTAGAGCATCAGTTGCACCGCCTAAGTCAAAGAGGAATGAAAGTCGACGAATTCTACGCTAAGGTCAATCACCAATTTTCGTTAATCATAAACAAGATAAAAACCGAATCTTACTCGGAAGAGACTGTCGGGGTGCTTGTAGAAACTTACCGCAATAGAGCGTTAGATGTTTTCATTCGGGGTCTCAGTGGAGACATGTCAAAAATGCTACTCATACAACGCCCAAAGACTTTGCCTGAGGCATATTCGGCGTGTTTAGAGATTCAGAATGTTGACTTTAGAAATTCTTCAATTCACAACCCTTCAGTTAATAATCGAGTTTCGATACCAATAAACTCTCTACCCAGTGCTACCTCTTATCAGGCTAAGAACAAGCCTCCACAATTGCCACCGAAACCGCATTGGCATTCTCAACACAATCGCCATCAGAATCTCGCAGATCATCGGCAACCACAGCGAGGAAATCACAACAATAATAATTTATCGTCGTATCCTCCTGTAGAGAAAATGGAGGTAGACCCTTCTGTGCAGACAAGGAATGTGAATTATATGAATAGACCCAATCCTTTTAAACGAGGGTCTACGTCAGGAAATTATCCTCGCAAACAACAAAGGCTTTATCATACTGTTGCAGAAGGGGAAGAGAGACAGGACATACGTGAAGATGCTGACCAACAATCACCAAGAGACGAGAAACCTGAGGGTTTTTTAGAGTCCGGCCATCTAGCGTACCATACATAGAGTATGTCCTATCGGATGGTCGGGTACTTGACTTCTTAATTGACACTGGCGCAAATAAGAATTACATCAAAGAAGAGATAGTCGAAAAAAGTATTCCTGTAACAAAAGTATTTGAAGTGGCATCTGTCGGGGGTATCGTGACTGTTAAGAACAAATCTCAATTAAAAATATTTAATAGCATCGGAAATGTAACAATGATTGACTTTTTCGTATTACCTAATTTAGGCAATTTTTCTGGTATTATTGGGGATGATACTTTGAGGGAAGTAGGAGCAATTATTGACAGGAAAAATGACCTCCTTATAATAGGAAAATACAAAATCCCTCTCAAAGAGCGTGCCTCGTCAGATGTATTTTTGACTATAGGTGAGAATTTACCTCATCGAGCTCACGACAAAATTAATTCTCTGTTGGTAAAATACTCCAAACTTTTCGAGCCACTTAGTGGTAATGAGCTGGTGGATACGAATATACGGGCAGAGATAAAGACATCAATCTCTGAATCTGTCTATAGTAAGTGTTACCCGTACCCAACATGTATGAGAAATGAGGTAGAGAAACAGGTGAACGAATTGCTTGAGGGTGGAATAATACGTCCATCTAAAAGCCCATACAACTCCCCAATTTGGATTGTCCCAAAGAAATCGAAACCGAATGGGGAAAGACAATACCGTATGGTTATTGACTATAAAAGACTAAATTCTGTGACGATAGCTGACACATACCCTATCCCCGACATTAATGCGACTCTCTGTAGCCTCGGCCAGGCTAATTATTTTACAACAATAGATCTTACATCAGGTTTTCACCAAATACCAATGAAAGATTCTGATATCTCGAAGACAGCATTTTCGACTATGAACGGAAAATATGAATTTCTGCGACTTCCGTTTGGTCTAAAAAATGCGCCGGCGATCTTTCAAAGAATGATAGACGACGTTTTGAAACAATATATTGGTAAAATTTGTTATGTGTATATAGACGATATAATTGTATTTGGTAAAACTATAGAAGAACATCTAGATAATGTGGAAAAAGTGTTCTCGCGTCTAATGGACGCCAATCTTAAAGTGAATCTTGAAAAGACATGCTTCCTGGAAAGGGAAGTTGAATTCCTCGGTTATGTAATAACTCCCGAGGGTGTACGGGCCGATCCGAAAAAGATAGAGGCGATAAAGATGATTTTGCCACCACAAAACCTTAATGAATTAAAAAGCTTCCTTGGCATGACATCGTATTACAGAAAATTTATAAAAGATTATGCCAAGGTGGCGAAACCACTAACAAATTTGACTAGGGGAGATAATGCACAGATACGAGCTAATGCCTCGAAAAAAGTGAAAGTAGAATTAGATGAAGAGGCTTTACAAGCATTTAATGAATTGAAACGGCTATTAATTTCTGCTGACGTTTTGGCGTTCCCTGATTTTGGGAAGCCTTTCAACCTGACAACGGATGCATCAGACTATGCAATTGGAGCGGTACTTTCGCAGGGCTCTATTGGCGATGATAGACCTATAGCATACATTTCACGTTCTCTTAACAAGTCAGAAGAAAATTACGCCACCAATGAGAAAGAACTCTTGGCCATCGTTTGGGCGCTGGATAATTTACGATCGTACCTTTATGGCACGAAAAAGATAAGGATATATACTGACCATCAACCCTTAACTTTTTCATTGAGTAATCGGAATTATAACGCAAAACTGAAGCGATGGAAAGCGCGTATAGAAGAGTACAACGTTGAATTGATTTACAAGCCAGGAAAAACGAATGTGGTCGCCGATGCACTCTCCCGTCTTAGAACGGAAGTGAACGCACTCACAGACTCCATAGTTGCCCAACCAGCATCCTCGATAAATGACCCAAACAATACATCTGAAACGGACACAGCATCCGAAGTCACAATTCACTCAGCGGAACAGGATAGTTCCGATTTAATACCACACGTCGAGTCTCCGATAAACGTCTTTAGAAATCAGATAATAATACGACAGGGAACTAATTTTGAATGCAAAGAGGAACCCCACAGTGGATACAAACGATTTTTTATAACCATACCTGTAATAAATTGTGAAAATCTCGCAAGTGTTCTCAGAAGAATTTTGAATCCAAATGTTATAAATGGCATTAAAATCCCAGAAAATGTTATTTCTATTGTGAATAATGTCTATTTAAATAATTTTTTCAAGTACAAGATACGAATAACGCAACGAATGGTAGAGGATGTGACTTTAGCAGATAGGGTTTTCGATATCATTGAAAAGGAACACAGTCGAGCCCATCGTAACGCTCGGGAAAACAGAGAACAGATCCTTGAGAAGTTTTATTTCCCTGCCATGTCAAAACAAATTAGGGATTACATTAGTAAATGTGAGACCTGCAAAAAAAATAAATATGATAGACATCCTTCTAAACCTCATATGCAACCTACACCTATACCTAATTACCCTTGCGAGATTGTCCACATAGATATTTTTGAAACAGAGAAGCAAAAATATCTTAGTTGCATTGACAAATTTAGCAAATTTGCGAAATTATTTCCCATAAAAAATAAATCTTCACCACATTTAAAGACTAAACTCACAATCGCCCTTCATTATTTTACTGTCCCTCGTGTCCTTGTAATGGACAACGAACGTGGGTTTTTGACCCCACTGGTCCTTAATTACATCCGTTCCCTAGGAATCGAAATTTACCAGACCCCTACACAGAGAAGCGAGACCAATGGTCAGGTAGAAAGGTTACATTCAACCTTGATTGAGATATATCGCTGTCTTTGCACTGAACTGCCTAAAGTAACACCTAAGGAACGTATTGCGATTACCGTAGATAGGTACAACAACACCATACATTCCGTAACGAAGCGGAAGCCAGCAGACGTCTTCCTAAATAGGACAGCTAGGATAAATTATCAAGGTATAGCTAATTTTAGGGAAAAGACGTATGAGGACATCAAGGCTCTTTTACTACATGAGCAAGAGTCTAGAAATGCTCGCAATAACATGACTCGATCTCCTCCTCGTGACTTCAATGTTGGTGACGAACTGTTCATCGCCAACAAACAAATTAAAGGTAAGGAAAAACCAATATACAAAAAAGAAACCGTTTCTGAGAATAGAAACACAACTATTATCACAGAAAGTGGAAAAAATTCCACAAATCAGATATAAAAAACATAATTAATTGAAAATAAAAAAAAGCCTTCATGGCAAAACAAAATTATGCAAAGAATCAAATGAAAAACAAGCCTAAGTAAAAAGGCAACAACTAAAATTATATCATTACAAAATACGTCACCATGACTCAAAAAACAATATTAATTACAATGACCCAAAGGGCATATAAAAGCCTAAATATAGAGGCAAAACAAAAAAAAAAACTTAAATTTACTCTTTACAAATTATGAAACTGCCTAACATAATTAAAAGGCAAACAATGCAAACAAAATTACAAAACGATATGAAAATACAATCACAATTTTATAATGGAAATTTTAGCGATTATGTGGTCAAGAGGTTAGATGGCTCATGCATAGATATCTAGCCCCAGCGGTCTGGGTTCAAATTGTTCAATATTTGTAGTCGACCCGTCGCATTGGTTCAATTCCAGTTCACTCGGTGGTCCGAGGGGCGGCACTCGTCGTGGTTCAACTCCACCGGGAATCTATTGGCTTTAATTGACGGTGAAGGTACTCATGCCATGAGTAGGCCTATGCTGGCTAATGTATACGGCTAAAAGGGACTAACATGAGCCTTCCTATGTCATCTGAGTTCACGCCTGCATTCCAAGAATAGTCGCTAAAATCATATTTACTGATCAAAATACCCAATGAGGTAAAACATATAACGCCCAAAAGAGGCATACAAAACCAAATAACTGCCTAAAATGGCATACAAGAAAACGAACATAATGCCCAAAGAGTGGCACAAAACAGAAAATAAATCAAATAACGCCCCAAAGAGGCGCACAAAAAATAAGAAATAAAATAATTGCTGAATAAGGCATACAAGATACCCAAAGATTAACAATAGAAATCCCATTCTAACCCTGATAACACACTGAAAAAAGTTACTAACAAAAATATAACAATCCCCTATTAAAACGTTAATATTTCATATTACTAAACACTTTTCACTCCAACACATTGTATTCCGTCTTCCCGAACTCCTCTCACTAACAATAACAAGTACTAACAAATTGCTACTAACCAAATTAATATAGGAACATTTTAGTAATTTAGATTAAATCTCCACAGAATATAAAATCATTTTCAAAATTTTTTTTTAAGATAAGACAGAATGTTAAAATTTCGGTTAAAGAATTTGACTTTTCGTTGTATGATTTATAACTTCAAATATTATATTTTCGAATTATTTTCCAAATTTAGTGACTAAGTATTTGTTAAAATTTTGGCTCAAATTTTTTTTGATATGCTTGTACATTTATAATTTTTAGCTAAACTAGAATATATAATTTTTATATCATGAACCTATTCTAATAGTCCCAAATCATTTACCAAAATTTTATAGAATAAGAATTTGTTAAAATTTCGGCACAACATTTTTATATCTCAAACAAACTGTATAAATTATGTTAATAGTTTTAAGTTAATTTTTTATTTGCATGATCGATTTTGTCAATAGATTATAATTATTTCTTAGGATTCGCCTCTGTGCAATCGCACAAGCTTATGTGACATTCAATCTGGACTCGCCCATTTTAACAATTCGTGACGGCTATGGTTGGGTTATTAACGGACACTTCAAATTAATTCACAATATCGACCTGCAGCGCTATGAGGATGTATTGAATCGATTAGACGAAGAAAACAACAAATTGAACGAGACCACTGGTTTGAAGGATATTATAGCATTCCAGCTGAAAAAAACCCGCGCTCAACTTGATGAGCTGAAAGGACCCAAAGTCAAAAAACAAAAACGCTCAATCAATTGGATTGGCTCCGCTTGGAAGTGGATAGCCGGATCTCCTGATGCAACAGACTGGGACGAAATCCTACGAAGCCAGGACGCACTTGCTTCTAACAACGATCTTCAATACAAGATAAATTCTGAAATTTCCACTAAAACTCAAGAACTCTTGAGGACCATAAATGGA